>NC_060123.1:576635053-576938083 GCF_021461395.2 Schistocerca americana | reverse complement strand
TATCAGCTTGACCTATGGCAGCACCATCTAACGGGCCAACTATAGCGCCATCTGGTTTCCCCTTTCAAGCTAGACGAGTTTCGTTCTTTGTAGTTTTTTAGTTTGATGCTTATTTCGTGAGATATTTGGCCCGGTCATTATCAATGGACCACCCTGTATACAACATAAATTGGCCAGTGATGGTACTGATCCCCCATGGTACACAAAACGGATTAGATCGCTGCTGCAGAAGCAGCGAAAAAAGCATGCCTAATTTGAAAGAACGCAAAATCCCCAAGATTGGCTTAGTTTTGCAGAAGTTCGAAATATAGCGAGTGCTTCAATGCGAGATGCTTTTAATATTTTCCATAACGAAACTCTGTCTCAGAATCTGGCAGAAAACCCAAAGAGATAGTGGTCATACATAAACCACACCTGTGGCAAGACGCAATCAATACCTTCACTGCGCCATAACAACGGTGAACTCACCAATGAAATGGTTCTAATGGCTGTGAGCACTATGGGACTTAACAGCTGAGGACATCAGTCCCCTAGAAGTTAGAACTACTTAAACCTAACTAACCTAAGGACCTCACACACATCCATGCCCGAGGCAGGATTCGAACCTGCGACCGTAGCGGTCGCGCGTTCCAGACTGAAGCGCCTAGAACTGCACGGCCACTTCGGCCGGCAGTCACTGATGACAGTGCCACTAAAGCAGAGTTATTGAACACGGTTTTCCGAAACTCCTTCACCAAAGAAGACGAAGTAAATATTTCTGAATTCCAATCAAGAGCAACTGCCAAGATGAGAAACGTAGAAGTAGATACCCTCGGCGTAGCAAAGCAGCTTAAATCACTTATTAAAGGCAAGGGATCCGGTCCAGATTGTATAACAGTCAGGTTCCTTTCAGAGTACGCTGATACAATAGCTCTATATTTAGCAATTATATACAATCGTTCGTTCACAGAAAGCTCCGTACCTAAAGTCTGGAAAATTGCTCAAGTCTCACAAATACCCACAAAGGGAAATAGGAGTAATCCGCTGAATTACAGGCCCATATCACTAGCGTCGATTTGTAGTTGGGTTTTGGAACGTATAATGCCAACGGCCTTGCCGCAGTGATAGCACCTGCTCACGTCAGATCGCCGAAGTTAAGCGCTGTCGGGCTTGGCTAGCACTTGGATGGGTCACCGTCCGGTATGCCGAGCGCTGTTGGCAAGCGGGGTGCACTCAGCCCTTGTGAGGCCAATTGAGGAGCTATCTGACTAAGAAGTAGCGGCTCCGGTCTCGAACATTGAAAACGGCTGGGAGAGCGGTGTGCTGACCACATGCCCCTCGATATCCGCATCCAATGACGCCTGTAGCCTGAGGATGACACGGCGGTCGGTCAGTACCGTTAGGGTCTTCCGTGATCTGTTAGGACGGACTTTAGTTTAGTTTTAGTTTGGAGCACATAATGTGTTCGAACATTATGAATTACCTAGAAGAAAACGATTTATTGACACATTTCACGTATTCAGAAAACATCGTTCTTGTGAAACACAACTATGTAGCTCTCTATACTCATGAAGTAATGAGTGATATCGACAGGGGATGTCAATTGATTCCATATTTTTAGATTTCCGGAAGGCTTTCGACACCGTTCATCACAAGCGTCAACCAAACTGCGTGCCTGTGGAACATCACCTCAGTTGTGCGACTGGATTCGTGATTTCCTGTCAGAAAGGTAACAGTTCATAGCAAGAGACGGAAAGTCATCGAGTAAAACAGAAGTAATATCCGGCGTTCCCTAACGAAGTGTTATAGGCCCTCTGCTGTTCCTGATCTAGATTAACGACAGAGGAGACCATGTGAGTAGCCCTATTAGATTGTTTGCAGATGATGCTGTCATTGACTGTCTTGTAAAGTCATCAGATGACCAAAACGAATTGCAAAATGATTTAGATAAGATATCAGTGTCGCGCGAAAAGTGGCAATTGACCCTGAATAAAGAAAAGTGTGAAGTTATTCACAAGAGTACTAAAAGAAAGCAGCTAAATTTCGATTACACGAAAAGTCACACAAATCTTCAGTCGAAATTCAACTAAATACTTAGGCATTACAGTTACAGATACCCTAAAATGGAACGATCACATAGATAACGTTGTGGGTAGAGCTGTGATTCATTGGCAGGACACTTAAAAGGTGCAAAATGAAATTCGCAACACTAAAGTAAATTTCGAACGTAAAATCGATCGTTAGAACACAAAGGTTATGTTTGTCGACTACAGCGCCGTCCACCACGAATGAGAACGATGGTTTGAGGAAACAGTACGTACTTTTTGACATAGAATCCGAATATGCAATAAAAATGGGTGTTTCTAACCAGTAAATACAAAGTTGACCTTGTCCAAGCGGGCAGGTTGGTTAGTAGGCGGCTAGGTGCAGTACAGACAAATGTCCCCTTTACTAATATCAACTTTTCACGTAGAACATTTGTTTTTGTATGATGCATCACTTTCGGAATTCGTAGTTGTCTCAAGTTAAAACAAACACCCTGTGTTTTAGGATAGTTTCATCTATTGTTCATTTTTTGACTGAAGAGTGTATTAATGACACGATTGAATTAATTGGCTTGTGCATTTGCAGATCGCCTAGCGACGTGAGCACAGGACTTTGTAACGACTGTGGTTTTCTTATTCCGACCCGGCCGCTGTGCCCGAGCGGTTCTAGGAGCTTCAGTCCGGAACCGAGCTGCTGCAACGCTCGCGGATTCGAATACTGCCTCGGGCATGGATGTGTGTGATGTCCTTAGGTTAGTTAGGTTTAAGTAGTTATAAGTTCAGCTTAACAGCTCATGCATCGAAGCTGCTTACAAGAATAATATACTGGAGAATGGAAAAGAAAATTGAGAATGCACTAGGTGACGATCAGTTTGTCTTTAGGAAAAGTAAAGGGACGAGAGAGGCAATTCTGACGTTACGGCTAATAATGGAAGCAAGGCTAAAGAAAAATCAAGACACTTTCATAGGATTTGTCGACCTGGAAAAAGCGTTCGACAGTATAAAATGGTGCAAGCTGTTCGAGATTCTGAAAAAAGTAGGGGTAAGCTATAGGGAGAGACGGGTCATATACAATATGTACAACAACCAAGAGGGAATAATAAGAGTGGACGATCAAGAACGAAGTGCTCGTATTAAGAAGGGTGTAAGACAAGGCTGTAGCCTTTCGCCCCTACTCTTCAATCTGTACATCGAGGAAGCAATGATGGAAATAAAAGAAAGGTTCAGGAGTGGAATTAAAATACAAGGTGAAAGAATATCAATGATACGATTCGCTGATGACATTGCTATCCTGAGTGAAAGTGAAGAAGAATTAAATGATCTGCTGAAGGGAATGAACAGTCTAATGAGTACACAGTATGGTTTGAGAGTAAATCGAAGAAAGACGAAGGTAATGAGAAGTAGTAGAAATGAGAACAGCGAGAAACTTAACATCAGGATTGATGGTCACGAAGTCAATGAAGTTAAGGAATTCTGCTACCTAGGCAGTAAAATAACTAATGACGGACGGAACACGGAGGACATCAAAAGCAGACTCGCTGTGGCAAAAAAGGCATTTCTGGCCAAGAGAAGTCTACTAATATCAAATACCGTCCTTAATTTGAGGAAGAAATTTCTGAGGATGTACGTATGGAATACAGCATTGTATGGTAGTGAAACATGGACTGTGGGAAAACCGGAACAGAAGAGCATCGAAGCATTTGAGATGTGGTGCTATAGACGAATGTTGAAAATTAGGTGGACTGATAAGGTAAGGAATGAGGAGGTTCTACGCAGAATCGGAGAGGAAAGGAATATGTGGAAAACACTGATAAGGAGAAGGGACAGGATGATAGGACATCTGCTAAGACATGAGGGAATGACTTCCATGGTACTAGAGGAAGCTGTAGAGGGCAAAAACTGTAGAGGAAGACAGAGATTGGAATACGTCAAGCAAATAATTGAGGACGTAGGTTGCAAGTGCTACTCTGAGATGAAGAGGTTAGCACAGGAAAGGAATTCGTGGAGGGTCGCATCAAACCAGTCTGTAGACTGATGACAAAGAAAAACAAGTTCTAGGGGACTGATGCCCTCAGATGTTAAGTCCCATAGTGCTCAGAGCCATTTGAACCATTTGAATCTTTTTCCGAGCAACGTTAACGTAGTTAGTAAAGTAACTGACATCACTCGTGAAATTTCAACTACTTCGCTTGATCTTGAAGAAAATATATACCAACAGCTGTAATTTTATTTAGCTACTAGTTTCGGTGCCTCATTCACACCATCCTTAGGCCCCTACACACGTAGCTAGATAAGTCATCTAATCGTTGGCGCTATTATAGGGACTACTATGTCCAGCTGGATTTCGTAGACCTTCTCGGCAGACGTGGACCCTTCACAAGCTACAATAGAGCATACGATTAGATGACTTAGTAGTAGTTACGTCTCTAGGGGCCTGAGGATAGTGCCAGTGAAACTGGTAGCTAAATGGAAATGAGCCTATGGCATCGTCGGCTGGGAGGCCCCATTCGGGGAAGTTCGGCCGCCTAGTGCAATTCTTATTTCATTCGACGCCACATTGGACGACTTGGGGGCCGGCGATGAGGATGAAATGATGGTGAGGACAACACAGCACCCAGTCCACGAGCGGAGAAAATCTCCAACCCGGCCGGGATTCGAACCCGAGCCCGCTTGCACGGGAGGCAAGCACGTTATCACCCAGCTAAGCAGGTGGACTGGTAGCTAAATAAAATTGTTGAATAAAATTACGGCTGTCGGTATCTATTTTCTTCAAGTCTTCAACCAGCCGCAGTCCAATTCCATCTACAGAAGATGGAGTTACAGAAAACTTTGCTTCATATTCTGCCTGATCTTGGATAGCCGAGTCAAGTACAGTAGCACCTCATTTCAGTCAACAGGACCTGATCAAAATTCTGATTCCTCGTCTTTCACGGTGCTGAGACAGTTACTTACAAGGGAACCTCCCCATCGCACCCCCCCTCAGATTTAGTTATAAGTTGGCACAGTGGATAGGCCTTGAAAAACTGAACACAGATCGATCGAGAAAACAGGAAGAAGTTGTGTGGAACTATGAAAAAAAATAAGCAAAATATACAAACTGGGTCGTCTATGTGTATTATAGGCAATAATAAGGGCAATATGAAACGAGGAGCGACGTGGTCCCGTGGTTAGCGTGAACAGCTGCGGAACGAAAGGTCTTTAGTTCAAATCTTCCGTCGACCGAGAATTTTAACTTTTTATTTTCAGTTTATGTGACAAACTCTTATGTTTTCATCACTTTTTTTGGAGTGATTATTACATACACAAGAAAACCTAAATCGGGCAAGGTAGAAGAATCTTTTTACCCATTCGCCAAGTGTACTAGTTAGGTGGGTCGAAACATATTCCTGTCATGTGACGCACATGCTGTCACCAGTGTCGTATAGAATATATCAGACGTGTTTTCGTGTGGAGGAATCGGTTGACCTATGACCTTGCGATCAAATGTTTTCGGTTCACATTAGAGAGGCACGTCCTTTCGTCAACTAATCGCACGGTTTTGCGGTGCGGTCGCAAAACACAGACACTAAACTTATTACAGTGAACAGAGACGTCAATGAACGAACGGACAGATCATAACTTTGCGAAAATAAAGAAAACAAAATTTTCAGTCGAGGGCAGATTTGAACTAAATACCTCCCGTTCCGCAGCTGTTCACGCTAACCACGGGACCACGGCGCCCCTCGCCTCACATTCCCCTTAATATTGCCTATCTTACGCATGGACGACCCAGTTTGTGTATTTTGTTTATTTTTTCATAGTTCCACACAACTTCTTCCTGTTTTCTCGATTGATCTGTGTTCAGTTTTTCAAGGCCTATCCACTGTGCCAACTTATAACTAAATCTGAGGGGGGTGCGATGGGGAGGTTCCCTTGTTAGACTGATGACGCCAGGTCACTACAATTTACAGAACTTTGAAATCTTTTCTGTTACGTTCAGATCCATGGACAGAAGTTTCATTGGAAAAGAGGTCACTACAGTGGACACAGTGTTAACATTTGTAGGGGGAAGATTATAAACTGAATAACGGATGTTAAAACCATTTGCAACGTGATTCAATTGCTGAGGTGTGTCAGCTTTCATATAAGTGTACAACAGCTTGTCCACTGTAATGGAAGAAGTGTGGAGCCTGATGCTTCTCTTAATTGACTTGCAGAAAATGCTATAGAGCTCATTAGGCACCTCACAGCTCAGCTTTTGTATACGCCAACGAAAAGTAAAACACAGTGAAATTAACCTGATCACAAATGCATGAAATAAAACTGGAAAAGCTCTCAATGTGAGCTATCGGCGCATGAAGGAGTACTGGTTAATTCCTCGGTTTCAGCAGAACCATTTTGCAATGTACTATTTGCCCATGACACAACAGTTTTTGGCTTCGGTACTTCAATAACTTAATACCTACTACTTCTCTCCAGAGAATGTCAAATGCTACTCTTTTCCAGTTTACAGTTTGGTGAACACAAGGCTGTAATGAGCATCGTCGATAGCAAAGTTCCCGTAACTATTCTCCTAGACCATAAGTAACTTCATCTTTGCAATAAACACTTACCTGAAACATATTCTTCAGCTTCCCACTGGTGAATAAGGGGCTGAGTTTGTTGCGCAAATGCCGCCATCTTTCGCCCTTCATGAAGAACAGTTGATTCTCCAGTACCGGTTCCTTGAAGGGGAGACGTTCTCGGTCCATGAAGAAATCAAAGTCTTTGACGAATACTTGACGAATGAGTTCTGGATCGATGACTAGCAAGCTGGGAGTCCGTTTGCGATAAATCCCTACGTAACGCTTATCTGAAACAAATATTGACATCTGTTTTGTGAGTCAAATAAACAAATGTGTACTCATTGTGGACTTCACATTCAAAAAGCTGATCACAACTGGGAAAATTATAAACGGGAAGAGAAAAGATGATTAATCACTGTAAATGAACATCAAAATTTTTCACAACCTGACTTGCACTCTGTAAGTAGAAAACTTGTAGTAATCTACTTCGAAAAGACACTTGAATCATCGTAATGAATAACAGTACATTAGATCCAATATATAGAGCATGTCAGAGTGTTTACATATGTAGTGGTGAAACTAAGAAGCGATATGAAATGGTACTGGAAGAGAAAAGGAGAATGAAAAACTTACATGTAATGAAAGGATTTTAGGAAGTTCACTTAATCTCTGAATGAAATGACACATAAGGTAACAGCGTGACAAGATCTAGAATATTGCCCCAGCGTTTAGAGTTCTATCAAGTAACCACGACGGAAAACATCTAAAGAAATCAGAGGCGCGCTGCTAGGATCGTAAAAGGGCAGCTTAGCCCCGGCGATAGTGCAACAGATATACTCGGGAAGCTTAAATGGGAGCACTTGGGAGCTTGACATTCTCGCAAAACCCCGTTGACTAAATTTAGGGGATTATTTTTCGAGGAAGACCGTGGGAAAATTCTGCTTTCGCAGTCGCATATCTCTGGTAGGGATCGTGGGAACTACGTAAGAGAGCTTAGGGTGCTTGCAGAGATAAGTTGACGATCATTTCTCTTCCGCTCATAACGCCAACTGAGTACAACAAAGTCGCTAATATTGACAGATAGACTACTTATGGTACTCTAGAGAAGACCAGAGAACTAATCTGCCTGTATCTTGCAAGTTCAACATCAAAAGTAAAATTTCTTAGGAAAAAGTAAAATTCCTTCGTAAAGTCTCTGGGCCTTCAGACATATGTACTAATTTTCGACAACGAGACAGTCTTTCCCCCATTCGCCTCCCCCCCCCCCCCACCCCCAGTCTCCCTCCCCCTCTTCCTGCTGTTGTTTGACTAAATTCTGGACGGAAATTACGAACTCAAAATCAGTGTTAACTGCTTATCCTTCGCTGATGACCTAGAAACTAATATTAAGGCTAAGACTGAAATTAAATATGTCAGAGAAAAACTCAGCAAGGTAGCGACACTGAGAAAACCCATTACTTTGAAATCTGCGTCAAAACTTCGTTTATATTTACCCCGTTATTGGTTGCGAACATCGGTAAAGACATTACATCTCACTGTAAAGTTTATTTCAGTCAATACTTACGGGATTATTTTTGGTTATACCGGTTTAGATTGTATGCTGTGAGTCAGTATTTCATTGAGGCTATTACTAGAAGAGCATTGACCGAAATAAACTTTGTACTACATCAAAGCAGCACGGAAGTTCCATTGAAGATAAAATAGCGGATTGCTTTACAAGCATCCTTCTTCGGATTCCTTGGAGAAGTCATCAGAATTAGAAAATAGCACAAATTTAGAAACAGCCACCAAACTTCGAAAGACATTGAGAATAGCGTGAAACCACTTCAACAAAAAAAGAAATTCTGTCCAAACAGAAACTGCAGTATAAGGAAACAGTTCTTTAGCCGGAAGCAGTAAATCCATAAAAGGTAACAAAATATAATGCCCTGCGAGAGAGAATTGAATTCGGATGAAGCGGAGAAGTTCACGCAAGTGATGTTTGAAATTCTATGGCAATATTTATAGGGTGGTCAATAATAGACTCCCAAAAGATGACTCAACGTTATGAATTCAAAGAGGCGCAAAATCAGTTAGGGGCGATTTTCATGCCATAAATATCGCAGAGGAAAGGCGTAGTAAACTGTCTAGCCTTTGGAATACTGGTTACAAACCACAGATTCATGGAGAAGCTTAAGAAGAGAATTGTATAGTTGTGGGCAGAAAAATGAAACAAAAAATAAATAATAGTGAATACGTGAAAATATTTTGGTAGGATAATAGGCAGAAACCGTCAAGCCAGTTTCCAAATTTAAAGGCGCTCTGTACGCGGACAAAACGAAAAATGAAGAAGGTACGAAGTATATTTTATCAAGCAGTATATAGCGCCTTCCGGAGTATACGCAGGTAAATATTTCAGTCACATTTGCAATATCTTAGTGAGCATGGCGCATTATTTTAGTGAAGTTAAAATCTTAATGGCACAAAGAGGCCACTTAGATTTTGATTCGCATGGGAGAGTCCGTCCATTGTATGTAATCTCTCCAAATAAACTTTTAAAGTAGCAGCGCCTTCCACACACTTAATGCAAAACAGAGTATATGAGTTTGTCTGTCAAAGTGCAATGCCTGAGGCTTTCAGTGACTACTGTAGCAGTATCTTATGGAAAAACCTCTCACAAAATCCAAAGAAATTCGGAACATAATGTGGCACCAAAGTTAGTGTCCAGACGTTCATGAAGACGCAGAAACTGAAACTGGGATTAGCAAAGCACAAGCAGAAATGCTAAAATCTGTTTTCAAATTTTTCTTCGCAAAAAGAAGATACAAGACGACTCTTCCAGATCAGTTCTTGCATCACTGCAAAGCTGAGTGATATAGATATTAGTGTCAGATATTAGAAGCAACTGAAATCGCAAACACTGAACAAAGCTCCAGAGCCCATAGGAATCTCTATAAGGTTCGGTACAGAATCTGCGGGGAGTTAACACCTCCTTTAACCATAAAATCCTCACACCTAGAAGAAAGCAAAGGTCACACTCATCTACAAGACGGGTAGTAAACGTGATTCATAAATCAACTGTCAAGTGACATTCATCTGTTGTAGAATCTTTGAGCATATTCCGAGGTGCAAAGCAATTCCGTATCTCGAGCAGGATGGCCTTCTCTGTGCCACCCAGCATGGATTCCGAAAACATCCATCATGCGAAACCCAACTCGCACTTTTCTCACATGACATCCTGAAAGCCATGGTTTAAGGCGATGCTTTATTTCATGAGTTCCGAAAGCATTTGACTCAACACCACTCTAATTGCCGGCCGGGGTGGCCGAGCGGTTCTGGGCGCTACAGTCTGGAACAGCGCGACCGCTACGGTCGCAGGTTCGGATCCAGCCTCGGGCATGGATGTGTGTGATGTCCTTAGGTTAATTAGGTTTAAGTAGTTCTAATTTCTAGGGGACTGATGACCTCAGAAGTTGAGTCCCATAGTGCTCAGAGCCATTTGAACATTTTGAACCACTCTAAGTCTTGTTAACGAAAGTACGATCGTATAGAGTATCAAGTAAATTTGCGACCGGATTAAGGATTTCTTGTTGGGAAAGACGTAGGAGAGTCACAGGCAGATGCAGAAGTAACTTCAGGAGTGCCCCAGGGAAGTGTGTTAGGATCACTGCCGTTCATATTGCATATTAATTGCGTGGCAGACAAGTTTATAGTAGCTTCAGATCTTTTGCAAATGACGCTGTTATCTATAGTGAAGTATTATCTGAGTAAGGCTCCACAAATATTTTTTCTGGCTCTGATGGTATTTGAAAGTGGTGCAAATTTTGGTAATTTGCTTTAAATGGTGAAAATGTAAAATTCCGCGATAACTTAGTATCCTATGACTACAATATCTGTTTGAAAGTGGTGCGAATTTTGGCAACTTGTTTTAAATGTTCAGAAACGTACAAGCGTGCACTTCATAAAACGCAAAAATATCAGTGAGTAACAACTGGGACCATTCACCTTCTACAAATACCTGGACTCAACACTTTGTAGGCATGTGTAATGAAGTGATTATATACGCTCAGTAGTAGATGAAGCAGGTGAGAGACATATTTTCATTGGCACGATACAGGGAAAATGTGATGAATCTATAAATGAGACTGCTTCCAAAAAAACCTGTGCTGCTGATCCTCGAGTATTGTTCGAGTGTGTGGGACCTATACGAAGTACACTCTCCAATCACGTTAATGCGACCACCTGTCAAAAACCTGTGTAACCAGTTTTTGAAGCGCGGACCGCTGCGAGACGAGCAGGAAGACTGACAGTGAGGTTCTGGAAGATACCGACTGGGATGTGGATTCATGCCGACACCATTTCCGTAGCCAGCTGCGCCAGGTTTCTCGTTTCCGTGGCGCGGACATCCTGAACGACGTGGTCCCACGGATTCTCGATTGGGTTTCAATCCGCGGAGTTTGGTGATCAGGGGTGTACGGTTTACTCACCTTGGTGCTCTTCGAACCACGCACGTACTTGCCTAAGTGTGTGGCACATTACATTGCCCCGCTAGTAGATGCCCTCGTGCTGAGCAAAAACAATCTGCATGTAGAGGTGGAGATGGTTCCCAAGTATAGATGCTTACTTGTGTTGATCCATTGTGCCTTTCAAAATGACGAGATGCCACCAAAACATTCCCCAGACTACAACGCTCTCTCCCTCGTCAATAATTTCTCACAAGAACTATTTTTGTTGTGCTTTGTACGATTAGGGACGTGATAGGATCTCTGAAATTCACACCAACGCCTTGGCTGTCAGTACTCGCCAATACTGCCCCTCTAAATCTCCGAGGACAACAAGCAGTAACATATGAATGGATTAAACTCAAAAGATCCAGTCGCCTACCTACTCATGAAACATTAAACAACTTAACCAATCACTCGATTAAAATCTAGAGAACCAGTCTGGATAAACGCTGGCGAACTCGTCCTAGAAAGCTATAACCAAAGAGATGAATGGCGAAATCAGTGGACGGCCTTCCATAGTCATAAGAAATTAGGCGACATATGTCCGACCTTCCAACTGCCTGAAATGAAACAGCCAGGAAAAATATGGATCTTCCTCAACCGTATGAGAACTCGCCACTCCGTGAGCAAAGCAAAGCTACACAAGTGGGGACTTACCGATGATGACTAGTGCGACTGCGGAACATCGGAACAAGAACACATTTTGCACGAACGCCCAAGAAGAAAATTGCGGTACCTGCAGAGACTTTGCAGAAGCAACTCCCGCAGCAATTAACTGGTTAAAGTCCTTGGTTATCGAGCTAAGATGAAAAATGGATCGTTCAACTTCTTCTGTCTACTCCCGGTTCTCCAGCTTCGTTTACTTCCTGTGCATACATATTTTCTGCATACATATTACATTATATCAACTCAATTGTATGTACTTTTAAAATACTTATAATTCTGTAAGCCACTCGCTAAATAAATAAATAAACTCTACCTCCTCTGGCCTGGACCCCTTTGGTTTATGCTGCCCTGTGGGGTCCGCTGTTTTTCCAAGATTTAGCAATATTTGTGTTAAGTTGGTGGCGGGGATGCCCCTTCTATCGCCATAGTCGTCGGTTAACCTAAAAGCGTCTGTGAATAATGCAAACTTTGTTCTATGTGTTACCCTATTTTAACTGTTTACATATCGTATTTTCTGAGGCAGAGATTGAGGAACACCCCAGAACTTCCCTCAATGTGCTTGGAAAATCGCTAAAAAATTACACTCAGGCTGGCCGGTATGCCAGACCGACGATGGTTAATCCGCTGCGTATATCCCATCCGGTTCTGGTTCACCTCCCTGTCTCGTAAGCTAGTGTATAACGTACTATTACAACCTAACGCACAATGCGTTAGGTTATAATACTGGGTCTACTATAGTTCAATTCTTTTATCTTGGCGGCTCGCGCATGCCGCCCAGACGCGGGAGATTGCTGCGTTGCCAGTTGCACACGACGCACGCGCCAATAGAAGCAGCGCCATAGTATAGCATAGTTCGCAAGCTTACGTTTAGGGGGAAGCGCGCAGTTCATGAAGTAAAGCCACCACGGTCGCATTAACCCTTTCGCTGCCAGAAAGACGTGCTCTCTACATTCCGCGCTGTGCGCGATTTTGTCACTGCACTGCTCGCCTGTGAAGACACATCGTGTTCCGACTGCTTTGACACACTTACCATTCGATTCCACAAAAACTATTTGGCCCAAAAATTAGATTTTTACACATCTTCTTGACTGATACCTTCCCCCCATAAATGACTTAATTTTGTTTCGATGTTCAACGCAGTTATTACGCAGCATTAAATATAGTAAACCATTGCACGAAATTTTGAAGAGTTTGCAGAGGTAAAAGTCCATAGAGTATACTTTCCGTATGGTCGATTTTAATTGCCACAATGTTGAGAATGAAATGTGGACAAGATACCTAAATTTCATATAAAATTTACTGTATAACAATATCTCATTTAATTTAAGCAGTGCAATGATGACAAAATCGCGCACAGCGCGGAATGCGGGGAGCACGTGTCTGCAGCAGCGAAAGGGTTAATGAAGAGACAAAGCACTAGAAATTTCAAAAAATTGCATTCAAACGAATATAATTCGTGATGTAAGGCACTTCGATATTGTTTTTAAATAATGAATTTTTTTTTTTTTTGATCGTTGTGTTCGGTCGTTGCGGACGTCGCAAGACATCCTGTTCAAGTTCGGTGGTTGATCCTTTCACTCAGTTTTTTTATTACAGAGGCCAATCGGCTTTCTGGCCGAACACGCTGAGCTACCGTGCCGGCAAATAGTAGCCAAACACCTTCACCGTTATGCTAACGCACCTCGTGTGACTACATAACGCCATGAGGGGTATAACACGTCACGCAAAATACTGACATTACACTGTTGGTATGACTATGAATTACTCCCGCTTCGTCGAAGTACAATAGGAAATAAACAATTACCGCTGTTCTTTATTGCGAAAAAGCGGTTCGTGAGATTGATACAAACACCTTTCCTTGCTATTGCCTGAATTAGGAGTCTTATTGCTTGTTTGGTTTAATTAATTAATAGAATATGAAGCAATTGGTATAAAGAATGCTTTTTCCAAACTTTCTATAAAAGAAAGTCTGCTATCAAGACAATGCTTTTGTTCTATTACTTTATTTATGACTGAACGTTTCTAAAACTGAAGACACTCGTCCATGCTCTGCACTGCAGTCGAGATCTGGCAACGTCGTTCTCTGTTCATTGGCTGACTGTGTTTTGTGACGTCAGATGCGCAGAACGAACCTAAACTCGGCCGCCAACATAAATGACGCGCACTTTAGTAGTGTAAAAATTCGTAATAATTTTAAACGAATTGAAAAGACATATACAGTGAAAAAAAACTACACTTCTATAAAGTATCTGGATATTGTGAAAATTTTCTTCCCTGTTAGTCCATATGGAAATTTCTGTCTGTTGCTTGAACTCGATTACATAACACCGCAAGAAATTAATGTACGATAACAATGGTCGCTTGGGCGATCTAGTTCACTCAGCGTCGTTGTACCCTACGGATATACTACACTTAAGAGCCAAAGAAACTGGTACACCTGGCTAATATCGTGTAGGGCTCCAGTGAGCACATAGAAGTGCCGCAACACGACGTGGCGTGGACTCGAGTGATGTCTGAAGTAGTGGTGGAGGTAATTGAAACCATGAATCCTGCAGGGCTGTCCATAAATCCTTAAGAGTACGAGGGGGAGGAGATGTCTTCTGAACAGATCGTTGCAAGGCATCCCAGATATGCTCAATTATGTTCACGTCTGGAGAGGCTGATGGCAGCGGAAGTGTTTAAACTCCGAAGAGTGTTACTGGAACCATTCTGTAACAATTCTCGACGTCTGTGGTGTTGCATTGTCCTGCTGTAATTACCCAAGTCCGTCGGAATGCACAATGGACATGAGTGGATGCAGGTGGTCAGACAGGATGCTTACGTACGTGTTATCTTTCAGAGTCGTATCTAGACGTATCGGGGGTCCCATATCACTCCAACTGCACACGCTCCACATCATTACAGTGCCTTCACCAGTTTGAACAGTCCCCTGCTGACATGCAGCGACTATGGATTCATGAGGTTGTCTCCATACCCGTACACATCCATGCGCTCGGTACACTTTGAAACGAGACTCGTCCGACCAAGCAATATGGTTCCAGTCATCACCAGTCCAACGTCGCTGTTGACGGGCCCAAGCGAGGCGTAAAGCCTTGTGTCTTGCAGTCATCAAGGGTACACGAGCGGACCTTCTACATCTACATCTACATTTATACTCCGCAAGCCACCCAACAGTGTGTGGCGGAGGGCACTTTACGTGCCACTGTCATTACCTCCCTTTCCTGTTCCAGTCGCGTATGGTTCGCGGGAAGAACGACTGTCTGAAAGCCTCCGTGCGCGCTCTAATCTCTCTAATTTTACATTCGTGATCTCCTCGGGAGGTATAAGTAGGGGGAAGCAATATATTCGATACCTCATCCAGAAACGCACCCTCTCGAAACCTGGCGAGCAAGCTACACCGCGATGCAGAGCGCCTCTGTTGCAGAGTCTGCCACTTGAGTTTATTAAACATCTCCGTAACGCTATCACAGTTACCAAATAACCCTGTGACGAAACGCGCCGCTCTTCTTTGGACTTCTCTATCTCCTCCGTCTAACCGATCTGGTACGGATCCCACACTGATGAGCAATACTCAAGTATAGGTCGAATGAGTGTTTTGTAAGCCACCTCCTTTGTTGATGGACTACATATTCTAAGCACTCTCCCAATGAATCTCAAGCTGGTACCCGCCTTACCAACAATTAATTTTATATGATCATTCCACTTCAAATCGTTCCGCACGCATACTCCCAGATATTTTACAGAAGTAACTGCTACCAGTGTTTGTTCCGCTATCATATAATCATACAATAAAGGATCCTTCTTTCTTCAGTGTTTGTTCCGCTATCATATAATCATACAATGAAGGATCCTTCTTTCTATGTATTCGCAATACATTACATTTGTCTGTGTTAAGGGACAGTTGCCACTCCCTGCACCAAGTGCCTATCCGCTGCAGATCTTCCTGCATTTCGCTACAATTTTCTAATGCTGCAACTTCTCTGTATACTACAGCATCATCCGCGAAAAGCCGCATGGAACTTCCGACACTATCTACTAGGTCATTTATATACGAGGCCTGTTCAGAAAGTAAGCTCCGATTGATTGCCAAATTGAAACCACAGTGAACATCAGAAATGTTTTACTTGTAACAATTAGCTACACCTTTCAGCTACTTCTCTACGTAGTCGCCGTTCTGGCTTAGACTTTTGTCATAGCGTTGTACCAACTTTTCAATAGCCTCATCATAGAAGGCAGCCGCCAGTGCTTTCCGCCAATTCTCCACGTTGGCCTACACCTCGTTGTCTGTGTCAAAATGTTGTCTTCAAAGACAGCGGTTCATGTGACCAGAGATGAAACTCAGGGGGAGACAATTGCGGACTGTATTGTGGGTAATCTAACATTTCCATTTGAAAACGATGCAGGAGCATCTTCATTGCCCCTGCAGAATGCGGCTGAGAATTGTCGTGAAGACGAAACAGCACGACAGTTATGTAATGTTAGCTGCATAGCTTCAGGCGAAATTTCTCACCAGGCCCTCGTACTTGGCAGCAGACACTATTTTCTAGACATCTTTACGCACTCACTGCGAGCTCAGAAATGAGAAGAGCGACGTGATGCAAACTGGGGTTATACTAGAGACACTACCCAACACATCTGTGCAAAGCTTTATCGGATTTTCATAGTCGTTTCCATTTCGCGACCGATCGGAGCTTACTTTCTGAACGCCCCTCGTATATTGTGAAAAGCAATGGTCCCATAACACTCCCCTGTGGCACGCCAGAGGTTACTTTATGGTCCCATAACACTCCCCTGTGGCACGCCAGAGGTTGCTTTAACGTCTGTAGACGTCTCTCCATTTCGATCATGTTTCGTTGAATGGTTCGCACTCTGACACTTGTTGATGGCCCAGCATTGGAATCTGCAGCAGCGGTCAGGTTGCACATCTGTCACGTCGAATGATCGTCTTCAGTCGTCGTTGGTCCCGTTCTTGCAGGATCTTTTCCGGCAGCAGCGATGTCGGATATTTGATGTTTTACCGGGTTCCTGATAGTCACGGTACACTCATGAAATAGTCGTACGGGAAAATCACTACTTCATCGCTACTTCGGAGTGCTGTGTCCCATCGCTCGTGCGCCAACGTTCAAAACTCACTTAAATCTTATTAAACTGCCACTGTAGCAGCAGTAACCGATCTAACAACTGCGCCGGACGCTTGTTGTCTTATATAAGCGTTGCCGACCGCAGCGCCGTGTTCTATCTGTTTACATATCTCTGTATTCGAATGCGCATGCCTATATCAGTTTCTTTGGCGCTTCAATATACAGGGTGTCCCAGCTATCTTGTCCACCCAAAATATCTCTGGAACAATAACAGCTATTGGAAAACGACTTTCACCGGTATCAATGTAGGGCTGGGGCCCGTAAATGTACATACTTGGAAACATTCTAAAACGAAAGCATATGTGTTTTTTAACACAAACTTATGTTTTTTTTAAATGGACCTCCTGTATTTTTTCTTCAGCAATCCATAGCATGACAAAGCACATACACAATGGCGTTGATTGGATCGCAATAATCCCATTACATCCCGAGATATTGAGACGCGAAGTTGACGCTTGAAACACCCGACATGCGCTGCTAGCGCACGTCCTGAGGCTCAGGCGTGAACACCATCCTGCCCGTAATCGCGATGTGATTGACATGCGTAATCACACTTCCATACTTATCAAGAGGTCCGAAACGAATAATACGGTCTGCTGCCATCCTGCATTAACGTCGTACGTTCCAGCAGGTATTTATCCCATAGGCTAGGGGTGATGCGGTTCTGTAACATATCTGTGTACCGCAACGTTAGTCACAAAGTTAACTTCGCTTATCGTTAATCCGTTACTAGAAAGGTCATGCCGTTCAACGTTAAAACTTTACTTTACTGTAGATCTAGCGCAAGTGACAGTTAATCATTCACTCGTAATAGTAAAATTCATGTTGATGGTTTTAGTGAAACGAGCAAGTGGACTAAAGCTTTACTTTACTGTAGATCTAGCGCAAGTGACAGTTAATCATTCACTCGTAATAGTAAAATTCATGTTGATGGTTTTAGTGAAACGAGCAAGTGGACTAAAGCTTTTACCGTTGTTTCGGACCTCTTGATACGTATGGAGGTGTGATTACACATGTCAATCACATCGCGATTACGGGCAGCATGGGGTTCACGCCTAAGCCTCAGGACGTGCGCTAGCAGCGCATGTCGGGTGTTTCAAGCGTCAACTTCGCGTCTCAATATCTCGGGATGTAATGGGAATATTGCGGTGCAATCAGCGCCATTGTATATGTGCTTTGTCATGCTACGGATTGCTGAAGAAAAAATATAGGAGGTGCATTTGAAAAAAACATAAGTTTGTGTTAAAAACACATATGCTTTCGTTTTAGAATGTTTCTAAATATGTACATTCATGGGCCCCAGCCCTACATTGATACCGGTGAAAGTCGTTTTCCAATAGCTGTTATTGTTCCAGAGATATTTTGGGTGGACAAGATAGCTGGGACACCCTGTATATTGAAGAAAGAGGAGCGTTGTTCTGGTCTGAATAGTTTTCTTACTACCTCTATCAGGCTACGGCGCATTGTACTTCATCACAAAAAAAAAAGTTCAAATGTGTGTGAAATCTTAAGGGATTTAACTGCTAAGGTCATCAGTCCCTAAGCTTACACACTACTTAACCTACATTATCCTAAGGACAAACACACACACACCCATGCCCGAGGGAGGACTCGAACCTCCGCCGGGACCAGCCGCGTACTTCATTACGTCACGCGCGTATCTAATAAACGACGGTAAATGATCTTCTGTAACTGAAATATCCTCAAAATTTGTCTGTACTGCCTTGAAACATCCTATACAGTAATGTCGTACAGTCATTCGTTTAATTGATAAACCCACGCAGAACAGCGCTGAAGCCACTGGCTATGAGAAATGCATACGCTAGGAGGTGTTCTTCAAAAGTGAGGTGGCTTACTGGTGAATAGCGCAGTCTGCCACTGTTCGCGGGGGAGCGTAGGCGGCGTAACTCGTAAGCCGGGTCGTATATCACTGAGACAACCTAGTCAGCACACAGCTTTCACACCGACCCGGTACAGCACTTCTCTGTTCATCACTCGTTTTAACCTATCTCAACTGTATACATTTAACCCTTGAGTGCGACCTGAGAGATTAAGTGCAAAGCCTGTTACTGTTAGGAAATATTTGTGTTGTATTGCTACCGCACAGATAACATTCACGTTACATTTTAATTAGGAACATGGCGATCCGTTTCGGGAGTATTTCCCCGATCCTCTCAAATGTGATACCTGAACCTCAACCACTGTGGAATCTAGCTCGATTAAACGATAGACAACGTACTCAGAGACTTTATATTTTACTAGCTGCAGTGTTCGGCATTGCCCGTGATGCTTAATAATTGCCACACAAAGGAATTGGACCTGCGCTTTATTGACACTCATAGTAAAAACAAGCCGCATTGGAAATATCCGCCGCTTTAAATCGAAGGACATTTTTTGGATGACTGGATGTCAACGGAATGCGACGAATGAGTTCGTCTTCATCCGTTTGAAAAGACGATTAGTTGCGCTACCTGTTGTTACATTTTGCGATAAGTATCTCATTGTGTTTTTCGAGAATACGTCTTCCACTGTTTCAGCTCTGTTTTCACTTTTTCAGATATGTCTGTGATTACGTCACTGTTTGGGAATTCTTCGGTTCTCTTCGATCTTTTGGTCGGCCGCCGACCTACCGATCTAGTGATTTTATTGGAACTGTATCCACTACCTGCATTATGGCACTGTGGATTTTAATAATAAAAATAACTGTGTAACGCGGCCTAAAGTATCTTCTACGGTATATGCCATATGTAATAACGGCAACTAATCAATGGTTCAAATGGCTCTGAGCACTATGGGACTTAACATCTGATGTCATCAGTCCCCTAAAACTTAGAACTACTTAAACCTAACTAACCTAAGGACATCATACACGTCCCTGCCCGAGGAAGATTCGAACCAGCGACCGTAGCGATAGCGCGGTTCCAGACTGAAGCGCCTAGAACCGCTCGGTCACAGCGGCCGGCAACTAATCAATAAATATGAGTTTGCAGTCATGTCAAATTACTTTTTTTCTAATATATATATATATATATATATATATATATATATATATATATATATATATATATCGGCCAAGAGTTTTTTTGGTAACAACCTTTTCCCTTTATATATTGCATACATATATGTTTCAAATCAGGTTACGATATCTTGTGTAGGCAATGATTTTTTCTTGTCCTGAAGGCAAAGCGTGCAGAATAAAACTGTAGATTTGTATGAATTACAAACAAACAAACAGACAGTGGTTCAAATGGTTCAAATGGCTCTGAGCACTATGGGACTCAACTGCTGAGGTCATTAGTCCCCTAGAACTTAGAACGAGTTAAACCTAACTAACCTAAGGACATCACAAACATCCATGCCCGAGGCAGGATTCGAACCTGCGACCGTAGCGGTCTTGCGGTTCCAGACTGCAGCGCCTTTAACCGCACGGCCACTTCGGCCGGCAAACAGACAGTCTTCTTTGTATATAAAGATAATTAATGTTCAAATGTGTGTGAAATCTTATGGGACTTAACTGCTAAGGTCATCAGTCCCAAAGCTTACACACTACTTAAACTAAATTATCCTAGGGACAAACACACACACACACACACCCATGCCCGAGGGAGGACTTGAACCTCCGCCGGGACCAGCCGCACAGTCCATGACTGCAGCGCCCTAGACCGCTCGGCTAATCCCGCGCCGCGATAATTCATGCTAAAGGCAGAAACTGAAGTTTCAAACTTAAGTAATGGGTAAGAAAATGTTGCGTATCAACGTGGCACGTGGTGGTGGTGTCTTTAGACCTTGCAATCTTAGTCGCATTTCTCCTGAAGACGGTCAAGATACGTCAGACCTGCTTATCAGATCGTGACTAGTTGTATGGGACTCTCCATCTCTCAGAGCAAGCAGGCATTGTGAAAACGCGTACTCTGGTAAAACTGCTGCTGCCGAGGTCCACTGCTTTCCTGCAGTCAACAAAGTACGGATAACAGGGCTCACAGTCAACTAGCTGGCACTGTCACAGTGGATGCACTATCCACAGTACGACATTTCAGAAATGGCCAACAACGTATGAGCTGCATACAACCTATAACCATCTTGAAACTTCCTGGCAGATTAAAACTGTGTGGCGGACCGAGACTCGGCAGAGCACTTGCCCGCGAAAGGCAAAGGTCCCGAGTTCGAGTCTCGGTCCGGCACACAGTTTTAATCTGCCAGGAAGTTTCATATCAGCGCACACTCCGCTGCAGAGTGAAAATTTCGTTCTGGATACAACCATCTTACTAACCGGGCACATTATCCAAAGCTCTGTACGAGTAAACCTGAAACTGCAGCTCACTGGGCATACAGAGATTAGCGTGGATGCAGGAACATCAGCATTTTCCCCTCGGAACACAGGGAAAGACCGTCTGGACTGAAAAGTCGCGGCACACGTTGGTACACGCCAAAAGAATGATTCTAGTACGTCGTACAGCATACGGTATGAGGTTTCCCTCTAGCCACCAAGATACAAACTAAGCCGATGGTGGTCTGTGTATATGAATTTTCTATAGTGAACAGATCTGATGTAGATGTTTATTAGGTATCCCATCCTCACAAAGTGTTCGTGCAGCGTATGGCGAACACTCCATGGAGCTGGCAGTAGTTGCAATGTTTGACTGACTTCACAGCTGTTACGTACATTTGTCTTTCTGTCGATAGATGTGTAAATATGTTAAGTCCTGCTCTGACTGCTCACCGTGAAGTTTACTCCACAGTCAAGATTGAGTGTGGGCCGCAAATGCTCACATTTTTAATAGAGACCATCCCACAACAAATCATAAGGGGCACTAACTCCCTTTCGAAAGCAATCTTTCAATTGAACTTCTCATTAATGATCGACATTAAAATATGCGATACGCTACGATTTACCAGTAGCTCACAGAATTCCATGTGTAATGCAATGTGACTATGATAGTGGGAAATGAGCCGTGCGCTCCTGTCGTGTTATCTTCTGAGAACTTGATACGGGTTTGTTTGCAATAGAATTTAACCTGACAACAACCTCTGAACTGTAGAGAACAAGCGCCACAGATGCACGTATGCGTTCGCTACTTGTTTGCTACATTCACAGTGAGAGGCAAGAATCGACTACAGCAGGTGAAAAACAAAACCTGAGCTCGCTGTCAAAACTAATGTAGTGCAGTTATTGATCACTTGAAAGTGGTAATTGGGACCGAAATCAGCTGACTGTGCAAGATGTGTAATACGGTCTACTGGCCCTGTCGGGCCATAGAGTTCCGACCGACCGCCGTGTTATCCGCTGCCAATGGCGTCATTTGGATGCGATTTGGAGGGGCACTGGATCATCAAACCACACTCCCAGCCACTGCCAGCTTCCCAGGACTTACGAGGAGAACAATGCAAGTGCCATAACTCGATTTCGCAGAAACTTCGGTCAGTGGAAGTAAAGACAAAATAAGCGACCACGTTTCTCGTCTTTTCCGTAGTCGACCTTTTCTGAGGAATCAGCCATCGAAGTTTTCGAAGTACCTCAGATGCCTTGTACCGCACGATAAGCTCAGCACAACTGGTGGCTAGCGTCGTGGCCTCTGACTTTCGTGTCCCGTGTTCGAAATCTGATTACTGTTTTTATTTTTTTCATTTTTTCATTTATCTACTCATGTACGCAGGAGGTTACTACACGAATGTTTCTTATCAAGTTGGAGTATATAAAGACGTTATATTAACTGTAATAACAACTGGGTTACGCTACATGTGTCATACATTTATTTCTTGATGTATGAGTATATGCTATTTTCTGGATTTACAACCTTTTTAAATTATCATGTTCTTATACTCCATTGTTATATCAATTCTTTTGTTAACTCTTGTAATTTATTCTTGTTTATTCTTTAGGAAGATGTGGTGCATCTCCTTGGGGGATACCGATCGTAAAAATATATGAAACATAGTAATTCCAAACACCAGGAACATCGCGCAAAGGCTTTGTCACAGCGACATTTCTTGATATGAATCTCGCTCGGGAAAGAAACGTCGTTAACATCGCTGAAGACTTCACGCGTTGGCAATAATTTCGCGGCAAAGCACTTATAAAGGATCACTTTTCCAAAAAGTGGCAACTGATTGAATGAATCAAGATACGGTACAGGAATTTCACCGAAAAGAATTTCAAATTATTTCCATGCAGTTATTGTGTACTGTTTTTCATTCACTATACATACAATTAGTAGGTGAATAAGGTCAACGTTATTACAATATACGCGGGAAAACATTCGTGCAGTAATCTTTTACGGACACGGGTTGATAAAATAAAAACAAAAATAAAATTAAAAATAATAATCAAGTTTCGAACACGGGATGATAAAGTGTTAAGCCGTGACACTGGCCACTGTGCGAGCGCTGTGGTTGAACTACACCACTGGCCATTAAAATTGCTACACCACGAAGATGACGTGCTACAGACGCGAAATTTAACCGACAGGAGGAAGATGCTGTGATATGCAAATGATTAGCTTTTCAGAGCATTCACACAAGGTTGGCGCCGGTGGCGACACCTACAACGTGCTGACATGATTAGATTAGATTAGATTAGATTAATACTAGTTCCATGGATCATGAATACGATATTTCGTAATGATGTGGAACGAGTCGAATTTTCCAATACATGACATAATTAGGTTAATTTAACAACATACTTAAGTTAATATAACAACTTTATTTTTTTGTTTTTCTTTATTTTTTATTTTTATTTTTTTTTTATTTTTTTTAATATTTTTGTTTTTTTTTTCTTAATTTATATCTAAAAATTCCTCTATGGAGTAGAAGGAGTCGTCATTCAGAAATTCTTTTAATTTCTTCTTAAATACTTGTTGGTTATCTGTCAGACTTTTGATACTATTTGGTAAGTGACCAAAGACTTTAGTGGCAGTATAATTCACCCCTTTCTGTGCCAAAGTTAGATTTAATCTTGAATAGTGAAGATCATCCTTTCTCCTAGTATTGTAGTTATGCACACAGCTATTACTTTTGAATTGGGTTTGGTTGTTAATAACAAATTTCATAAGAGAGTATATATACTGAGAAGCTACTGTGAATATCCCTAGATCCTTAAATAAATGTCTGCAGGATGATCTTGGGTGGACTCCAGCTATTATTCTGATTACACGCTTTTGTGCAATAAATACTTTATTCCTCAGTAATGAATTACCCCAAAATATGATGCCATATGAAAGCAATGAGTGAAAATAGGCGTAGTAAGCTAATTTACTAAAATGTTTATCACCAAAATTTGCAATGACCCTTATTGCATAAGTAGCTGAACTCAAACGTTTCAGCAGATCATCAATGTGTTTCTTCCAATTTAATCTCTCATCAATGGACATACCTAAAAATTTGGAATATTCTACCTTAGCTATATGCTTCTGATTAAGGTGTATATTTATTAATGGCGTCATACCATTCACTGTACAGAACTGTATGTACTGTGTCTTATCAAAATTCAGTGAGAGTCCGTTTACAAGGAACCACTTAGCAATTTTCTGAAAGACAGTATTGACAATTTCATCAGTTAATTCTTGTTTCTCAGGTGTGATTACTATACTTGTATCATCAGCAAAGAGAACTAACTTTGCCTCTTCATGAATATAGAATGGTAAGTCATTAATATATAATAAGAACAACAAAGGACCCAAGACTGACCCTTGTGGAACCCCATTCTTGATAGTTCCCCAGTTTGAGGAATGTGCTGATCTTTGCATGTTACGAGAACTACTTATTTCAACTTTCTGCACTCTTCCAGTTAGGTACGAATTAAACCATTTGTGCACTGTCCCACTCATGCCACAATACTTGAGCTTGTCTAGCAGAATTTCATGATTTACACAATCAAAAGCCTTTGAGAGATCACAAAAAATCCCAATGGGTGGTGTTCGGTTATTCAGATCATTCAAAATTTGACTGGTGAAAGCATATATGGCATTTTCTGTTGAAAAACCTTTCTGGAAACCAAACTGACATTTTGTTAGTACTTCATTTTTACAGATATGTGAAGCTACTCTTGAATACATTACTTTCTCAAAAATTTTGGATAAAGCTGTTAGAAGGGAGATTGGACGGTAATTGTTGACATCAGATCTATCCCCCTTTTTATGCAAAGGTATAACAATAGCATATTTCAGTCTATCAGGGAAAATGCCCTGTTCCAGAGAGCTATTACACAGGTGGCTGAGAATCTTACTTATCTGTTGAGAACAAGCTTTTAGTATTTTGCTGGAAATGCCATCAATTCCATGTGAGTTTTTGCTTTTAAGCAAGTTTATTATTATCCTAATTTCAGAGGGAGAAGTGGGTGAGATTTCAATTGTATCAAAATGCATAGGTATGGCCTCTTCCATTAACAGCCTAGCATCTTCTAATGAACACCTGGATCCTACTATATCCACAACATTTAGAAAATGATTATTAAAAATATTTTCAACTTCTGACTTTTTGTTCGTAAAGTTTTCATTCAATTTGATGGTAATACTGTCTTCCTGTGCTCTTGGTTGACCTGTTTCTCTTTTAATAATATTCCAAATTGTTTTAATTTTATTATCAGAGTTGCTGATTTCAGACATGATACACATACTCCTGGATTTTTTAATAACTTTTCTTAATATAACACAGTAGTTTTTATAATTTTTGATAATTTCTGGGTCACTACTCTTTCTTGCTGTCAGATACATTTCCCTTTTCCGGTTACAAGATATTTTTATACCCTTAGTAAGCCATGGTTTGTTACAAGGTTTCTTACGAGTATATTTAACTATTTTCTTGGGGAAGCAGTTTTCAAATGCATTTACAAAAATGTCATGAAATAAATTATATTTTAAATTGGCATCAGGTTCACGGTACACCTCATCCCAGTCTAACTGCTGTAGGCTTTCCCTGAAATTTGCAATTGTTAAATCGTTGACTGAATGTACTACTTTGGAGGACTGTTTAGTATTGCTGAATGGAGCTATGTCATATATTGTAACTAGCTGTGCACCATGATCAGAAAGACCATTCTCAACAGGCTGAGCATTTATCTGGTTAAACTTATCTTGGTCTATAAAGAAGTTATCTATCAGTGAGCTGCTATCCTTTACCACCCGAGTAGGAAAATCAATAACGGGTGTCAAATTGAAAGAACCGAGTAATACTTCAAGGTCATTTTTCCTATTACCCTCTTTCAGAGAATCTACATTGAAGTCCCCACAAATAATAATTTGCTTCCCCCTGTCTGACAGATAGCACAACAAGGAGTCCAAAGTTTTCAGAAATAGATGAAAATTTCCTGATGGGGACCTATATACAGTTACAATTATAAATGTGCCTTTATTTAATTTAAGCTCACAGGCACATGCTTCTATACGTTTCTCTACACAAAACTTTTTTGTTTCTATACTTTTTGCACAATGATAACTTTTGACATATATGGCAACTCCTCCTTTCTCCATATTTTCTCTCATTACATGTGCAGAGAGCTTATAACCACTTACATTTACCTTATCCATATCAGTAACAATGTGATGCTCAGACAGGCATAGTATATCTATTTCATTCTCAGCTTCTAAATCTTCTAAACAAACCAGAAGCTCATCTACTTTATTCTTTAAACTCCCAATATTTTGATGAAATATACTTACATTATTTTTAATTATTCTTTTATGAGAACCTTTCCTTATTCTAACATTTGCAGTACTCTCCTGTCTGAGTTTCTCATTGTGCTTAGGCCTACTTCCTATACCAGTGGTCACATGGTGTTCAGAGAGGCAGATTATGTCAACTGGGTTGGGTGACTTTAATTCATCAATGCAATTACCTAGGACTGAGATACTACTTGGTGGAGATAAAATTTCTGGTGATTGGTGAAAATTTATAATTGATAGCTGTGATTGGTGATCCAATGTGCTAGAATTGTGCTGTTTAATTTCTTTCCTAAACTGAAGATTTGTTTCAATCCTGACCTCTCGTAGAACTTGACATCTTTCTGTCTTACCTATCCTAAAAAAGGTGCTGCTCCAACACCTGTAACCACTGGTATTTTACCATTCATGGCAGTGCCTCCCCCCTTAAATTTCCTGCTATTACCCCAGCCAGTTTCCCCTTCCCTTTCCTGTTGAGATGTACGCCGTGCCTGGTATAGTCCCACCTACTGAGATAATCAACAGGAACCACACCAATATGAGCCCCCGCACCCGACCCAAGCAGCTGTTCCAACTCCAAATTAACTCTCCCAACAGAAGAGTTCAAATGAGGCTGGTCATGGCGTCTCAGGACAGATACAAATTCAACATTGGTGCGTCTCGATGCCGACGCAATCTTTACCAGGTCACACTCTATACTGTACCCAGGATCTCTGTCGATGCTGTTCCCTGGCCCTCCCACAATAACCACGGTGTCTTCCCTGGTAAATCCTTTACAGAGTGAACCTAAATCCTCTGTCACCTGATCCAGACTAGCACTTGGTTTGAAAAAATTTGTGACCTGGTATTCTGGTCCTAATTCCTCCTGCAGAAGTTGGCCTACACCTCTGACATGAGAACTGCCTAACAACAAAACTTTCTTCCTTTTCGATGACTTTCCTACATTCTTTTTCAATTTCCTATTGAAAGTTTGTTGTGTCCTGTCTACACCTACCTCTGCTTGAGGCTCATCAGTTTCTAACTGAAGCAACAGGTCAAACTTATTTTTGACATTCACCACAAAACTGTCAGACTTAGTTCTAGGCCTGTTCCTTCTGTTACCTGTTGCCACTTCCCACCTCTCTTTGCCCTTCTCCCTCCTTAACCTGTCCAGATCTTCCCTAGCCTGATCTAGCTCAGCCTGAAAGGCAGCAATTTTCCCCTCCTGTTCCACTATCTTCCTATCTCTGCTGCAAATCCTACATAACCACTGATGAACCTGATGGGGAAAGTTTCCAACAGATTTCTCGTACACAAACAGCAGTTGACTGGCGTTGCCTGCTGAAGCGTTGTTGTGAAGCCTCGTGTAAGGAGGAGAAATGCGTACCATCACGTTTCCGACTTTGATAAAGGTCGGATTGTAGCCTATCGCGATTGCGGTTTATCATATCGCGACATTGCTGCTCGCGTTGGTCGAGATCCAATGACTGTCAGCAGAATATGGAATCAGTGGGTTCAGGAGGGTAATACGGAACGCCGTGCTGGATCCCAACGGCCTCGTATCACTAGCAGTCGAGATGACAGGAATCTTATCCGCATGGCTGTAACAGATCGTGCAGCCACGTCTCGATCCCTGAGTCAACAGATGGGGACGTTTACAAGACAACAACCATCTGCACGAACAGTTCGATGACGTTTGCAGCAGCATGGACTATCAGCTCGGAGACCATGGCTGCGGTTACCCTTGAAGCTGCATCACAGACAGGAGTGCATGCGTTGGTGTACTCAACGACGGACCTGGGTGCACGAATGGCAAAACGTCATTTTTTCGGATGAATCCAGGTTCTGTTTACAGCATCATGATGGTCGCATCCGTGTTTGGCGACATCGCGGTGAACGCACATTGGAAGCGTGTATTCGTCATCGCCATACTGGCGTATCACCCGGCGTGATGGTATGGGGTGCCATTGGTTACACGTCTCGGTCACCTCTTGTTCGCATTGACGCCACTTTGAACAGTGGACGTTACATTTCAGATGTGTTACGACCCGTGGCTCTACCCTTCATTCGATCCCTGCGAAACCCTACATTTCAGCAGGATAATGCACGGCCACATGTTGCAGGTGTACGGGCCCTTCTGGATACAGAAAATGTTCGACTGCTGCTCTGGCCAGCACATTCTCCAGATCTCTCACCAATTGAAAGCGTCTGGTCAATTGTGGCCGAGCAACTGGCTCGTCACAATACACGAGTCACTACTGTTGATGAACTGTGTTATAGTGTTGAATCTGCATGGGCAGCTGTACCTGTACACGCCATCCAAGCTCTGTCTCAATGCCCAGGCATATCAAGGCCGTTATTACGGCCAGAGGTTGTTGTTCTGGGTACTGATTTCTCAAGATCTATACACTCCAATTGCGTGAAAATGTAATCACATGTCAGTTTTAGTATAATATATTTGTGCAATGAATACCCGTTTATCGTCTGCATCTCTTCTTGGTGTAGCAATTTTAATGGCCAGTAATGTACTCACTCGCTAAGAGGCACAAAGTGTGCTCAGCAAAAGATATAGTACCCACACCTAAACAGAAACGCGTGTTCGCTTATTTTGAGCACTCTTCCACTCAATGAAGCTTCTGGGAAATCGGGTTATGGCACTTGCCGTGTTCTCCTCGTTAGAACCGCTACATTGCGCTCATATAGCACCTTAACTGGCATCAGGAGGCTGAGTGCACTTGCCTCCAATCCTTCCACCAGGGAAAAATCTCTGGCAGTACCGGAAATTGAGTCATGGTCGTCCACATAGCTGTCGGACATACTGACCATTTAGCTAAGGAGGCGGGGAAGGTGCGTAGAACTGGTCTCATTAGTACAGCCAAATAGGGGAACAAGGGCTTCAGTTACGACATTAAAACCACGAAATGCCCCTTCTGCTGTCAATGCTCTTACGTCCATTTGGAGAGTGTTCTCACCTCTAAACCGTTGGTACATCTCGTCGAGGTCATCGGCCAAACTCTGGGTGCCGAGAATGCTCTTGCGGGTGTTCCCAAACGGCGTCCAAGGCCAGAGCTGCGGCACGTCCCTGGTGCTCCAGTAGATGTAGTGCCTGTAGTAGCACACCCACAACAGCACCAGCACCGCCAGCGCCGACAGCACGAGCTCTCTCGGGCACCACTCCACACCCTCCATCAAGACGAGCCTCTGCTGCGGTCAGCGGATGTCGGGACTATGCAGATTCTGAAAAGAATGAGCACCAGATGCATATAACCAAGAACCTGCGAATGAACCATTTAAAGCTTCGTTCTCGAAGCAGTCACTTTCTTAGGAAGTTGTAAACGTCAGCTCCTCCTGTGGTTTTCCTCAGTCACTTCGCTTGAATGCCGAGATGGTTCCCTCAACAGCTCTACACAATATGGTCAAAACTCTACGGTTGCTTCACTGAAGGCTTTCTGTGGAACACCAGGTTACTCGTCCAAGTCTGCCACAATACCCCTTTTAGTCCGTGAACGACTCAAAATATCGAAACGAGGTTGTCGGCAAATGGCAGCACTCAGAGTGTCGTGTAACTCTATTGTACAGTTAATACTCATAAATCTCGTATCGACTGATACAGTGAAGCAAGTATATTTCTTGGAATGGAATGATACACGAAGGGCGTTCAATAAGTAATACAACACATTTTTCTCTCGGCCAATTTCGGCTGAAAAAAATGCGGAATCTGTTGTGAGTAATCGTGGAACATTCCCGTTTCATAAACTGCCGACTGGTGGTGGTTCTACACGTAGCCTAAAAGATGACGTCAGTAAGGGAGGCGCGTTCCAAGCAGAGAGCTGTCATTGAGTTCCTTTTGGTGGAAAACCAGAGCATCACAGACATCGATAGGTGCTTGCTGAAAGTCTGCGAGACCTGGAAGTGAACGAAAGCACGGTGAGTCGTTGGGCGAGACGTCTGTCATCATCGCAACAAGTTGCGCAAACCTGTCTGATCTCCCGCGTGCCGTCCGGCCGCACACAACTGTGACTTCTGTAATGTTGGAACATGCGGGCAGGTCACAACTAAACACCTCGCTGCTCAACGGATCGTCGATGTTGGTAGTGCTGACACACTCGTCCACTAGTCGGGGTCCTCAAAGATATGTACCAGCTCGGTTCATCGCCGCCTAACAGAAGAACATAAACAATGAAGGTGCAATCTGTGGGAAGCAGTACGTGGAAGATCGGGAAGTTATTGATGCAGCATGGCGTTGGCTCCGACGTCTACCGGCAGGGTGGTACCATACGGGTATAAAGGGCCCTCCCAGTAAGGTGCCGTAAGGTTGTCGCATTGATCGGAGATTATGTTAAAAAAATAAGGTTTTTGTAGCCGAAAGAGGGGGAATAATTGGAAATCCCCTCGTACATTTTAATGACAGTCGGAGTCTCTTGAAAAAGCTAATACTGTGATACAATGCTTGCTAATGTTGCTTTGAAACATTTCGTTAAGGTATTCGAGAAATCTGCTAAAACTTAATGGCTATTGTTACATAAACACCGTCAAGTTCTGATGCCAAACTCCTTCGTTATATGCAACAAGAAGATAGGCCTATGCTGCTAATATAAAACGTGTTTCCTTTTAGCGCTACTGCTACTACAGTACTTGCTGATAGATTTGTTATCGGTGAGTTCGATCAACGCGCGAGTGTTACGGAGATGCTTCCAGCGCTCGAACGGGAATCCCTGCAGGGATGACGATGTCCTCTCTGTGGAACACTACCGAGAAAATATAGAGAACCGGGATTTTCGGCTGACTGCAGAACGATTCTACTGCCGTCAACGTACATTTGTTTTTTTCGTGATGACCGCGAAGACAAGACAAGAGTAATTAGAGCTCGCACGGAGTCATAAGACAGTCGCTTTCCCTACCTGCATTTGCGCATGGAACGGTAAAGGAATGTCTAGCAGTGGTGCAAGATAACGTTTGTCACGCACAGCACGGTGGCATGCATAGTGTGGCCGGCCGTGGTGGCCGAGCGGTTCTAGGCGCTACAGTCTGGAACCGCGCGACCGCTACGGTTGCAGGTTAGAATCCTGCTTCGGGCATGGATGTGTGTGATGTCCGTAGGTTAGTTACGTTTAAGTAGTTCTAAGTTCTAGGGGACTGATGGCCTCAGAAGTTAAGTCCCTTAGTGCTCAGAGCCATTTGAAAACAAGTAAACAGCCTAAAGGCTTGATACACCGCTAGCGAATGGCACGAGAGCCGCACTTCACGATGTTTACAACGGAATGTCTGATTCAGGCTCCTTGTTTGTCAACATTTATCGGGTTCAAAATAGCTCTGAGCACTATGGGACTTAACAGCTGAGGTCATCAGTCCCCTAGAACTTAGAACTATTTAAACCTAACTAACCTAAGGACATCACTCACATCCTTGCCCGAGGCAGGATTCGAACTTGCGACCGTAGCGGTCGCGCGGTTTCAGACTGTAGCGCCTAGAACCGCTCGGCCACTCCAGTTGGCCATTTATCGGGTATTTTTGCTAAAAGTTTCGACTTCAGCATTAAGAAGCTTTGCATCACTGTACTACATCTACATCTGTATGGATACTCTGCAAATCACATTTAAGTGATGGTTCATCGAACAACCTCCACAATTATCTATTTTTCCAATCTCGTATAGCGCGCGGAAACAATGAACTCCTATATCTTTCCGTACGAGCTCTGATTTCCTTTTTTTTATAGTGGTGATCGTTCCTCCCTATGAAGGTCGGTGTTAACAAAATACTCGTATTTTCGCATTCGGTGGAGGAAGTTGGTGACTGGAATTTCGTGAGAAGATTCCGTCGCAACGAAAAACGCATTTCTTTTAACGATGTCCAGCCCAAATCCTGTATCATTTATGTGACTATCTCCCAGTCCTATCTGGTAAGTATCCCACACCGCGCAGCAGTATTCTAAAAGAGGACGGACAAGCGTAGTGTAGGCAGTCTCTTTGGTAGATCTGTTACATTTTATAAGTGTCCTGCCAATAAAACGGAGTTTTTGGTTAGCCTTCCCCACAACATTTTCTGTGTGTTCCTTCCAATTGTAATACCTAGGTATTTAGTTGAGTTTACGGCTTTTAGATTAGACTGATTTATAGTGTAACCTAAGTTTATCGAGTACCTTTTAGCACTCATGTGGATGACCTCACACTTTTCGTTATTTAGGGTCAACTGCCACTTTTCGCACCATTCAGATATTTTTTCTAAATTGTTTTGCAGTTTGTTTTGATCTTTTGATGACTTTATTAGTCGATAAACGACAGCGCCATCTGCAAACAACCATAGACGGCTGCTTAGATTGTCTCCCAAATCATTTATATAGACAAGAAACACCATAGGGCCTGTAGCACTACCTTGGGCAACGCCAGCAATCACTTCTGTTTTACTCGATGACTTTCCGTCAACTACTTCAAACTGTGACCTCTCTGACAGTAAATCACAAAACCAGTCACATAAGTGAGACGATATTGCATAAGCACGCAATTTCACTAAGAGCCGCTTGTGTGGTACAGTGTTAAAAGCCCTCTGGAAATCCAGAAATACGGAACGGATCTGAAATCCCTTGTCAATAGCACTCAACACCTCATGTGAATAAAGAGCCAGTTGTGTTTCACAGGAACTATGTTTTCTAAACCCCTGTTGACTGTGTTTCAATAGACAGTTTTCTTCGAGGTAATTCATAATGTTCGAACACAATGTATGTTCTAAAATCCTGCTACATATCGACGTTAACGATATTTAGTGGATTATACCTTTCTTGAATATTGGTGTGACCTGTGCAACTTTCTAGCCTTTGGGTACGGATCTTTCGTGTAGCGAACGGTTGTATATGATTGTTAAGTATGGAGCTAATGCATCAGCATACTCCGAAAGGAAACTAATTGGTATACAGTCTGGACCAGAAGACTTGCTTCTATTAAGTTATTTAAGTTGCTTCACTAATGCGAGGATATTTACTTCTACGTTACTCATGTTGGCAGCTGTTCTCGATTCGAATTCTGGAATATTTACATGGTCTTCTTTCGTGAAGGCATTTCGGAAGGCTGTGTTTAGTAACTCTGCTTTGGCAGCTTTGTCTTCGATTGTATCTCCATTGCTATCGCGCAGAGAAGGCATTGATTGTTTCTTGTCGCTAACGTACTTCACATACGACCAGAATCTCTTTGGATTTTCTGCCAGGTTTCGAGACATAAAGTTTCGTTGTGGAAACTGTTACAGGCATCTCGCACTGAAGTCCGCGCTAAATTTCGTGCTTCTGTAAAAGATCGCCAATCTTGGGGATTTTGCGTGTGTTTAAATTTGGCGTGTTTGTTTCGTTGTATCTGCAACAGTGTTCTGACCCGTTTTGCGTTCCAAGGAGGATCAGCTCCGTCGTTTGTTAATTTATTTGGTATAATCTCTCTACTGCTGCCGATACTATTTCTTTGAATTTAAGCCACATCTCATCTGCACTCATATTATTAATTTGGAATGAGTGAAGATTGTCTCTCAGGAAGGAGTCAAGTGAATTTTTATCTGCTTTTTTGAATAGGTATACTTTTCGCTTATTTTTCGGGTATTTGTGGATTACAATATTCAATCTCACTACGACAACCCTGTGTTCACTAATCCCTGAATAATTTTTGATGCTCGTTAGTAACTCAGGATTCAAAAGCTTTCAAAAAGCCTTTAAAAAGATAGTTCCACTTTAAAAATCATACTTCCGTAAGTATGTCTGTTTGATACAAGTTTCAAGAGTGTACACACAACATATTACGTGCCTGTGTGCGTAGAACCATTGGCCGAAAACCTTGTGGGGATTACTTTGAACCGTTCACGAAATAGAAGAGCTGTTATGTATTACGATATTCGCCTTGTTCAGCTGTAAGTACACTATGTCAACATCACACCCTGTTTTCTCTCAGAATGAGCCAGCGGAGAGAACGGAGTGAACTCATACGGAGTGTGGCTGTAGGAAACCATAAGATTTTACAGTCCATTTGAGGGATGCGGCAGGATTTGCGTGTACCCAGATCATCTTTTATTTGTATTGGTGCGAACTTAAACGTCAGGGACGCAACCTATCGCTAGAACAGACATAATGGAGCCGACCAGTTCTGAAGTGTGCTTTGCAAATCAATCATCAAAGATTGGCGTTAACGTCCCGTCGACAGTGAGGTCATTAGAGACGGAACGGAAACTCGGACTTGAAAGGAAATCGGCCTTGTGCTTTTCGAAAAGATTAGGGAAACCACGCCAATCGCAAATCTGGACGACCGGAAGGGAATTTGAAGACCAGTGTCTTACCACTGCTTTACCTCGCTCATTACCAGTTGTCCGACATGCGCCTCAGCTAATCATAGAGTATCAGAAGCCGAAATCGGAGAAGGTGGCTATGTTGGACGCTGCGTTCTGCAGTAAAGTCGACTTTCTAACTCATCCCAAAGGTGTTCCATTGGATTCAGATCGGGTTTCTCGGCATGCCAGTCAATTTCACGAATGTTGTTGTCCACAAACCACTACCTCAGTAATTCTGCTTTATGACAGGGTGCATTGCCATGCTGATACAGTCACCGTCTTCGAACTGTTCCTCTCCTGTAAGCTGTACACAATGCTGTAAAGTTCTTCATATCCTTTCTCATTTAGCATTTTCTTAAGCGCAATGAGTGGACCACACCCTAATGACAAAAAAGATACCCATACCGTAACACCACCTCACCCGTACTTCACACGGTGGCAAGTAATGGTCTCCAGGTATACAGAAAACCCAAACCCTTCCATCGGATTGTCACAGGATATAGTGTGATTCATCACTCCAAGTCAATTGTTTCCAGTCATCCACCATTCACTGACGTCACTCTTTATTACACCTCCACGGTCACTTAACACTGACTATCGAAACGTGTGGCTTATGAGAAGCTGCTGGGTCATTGTACCCCATTCTTTTTAACTCACTACCCAGATTCATTGTGCTATCTGAACGACTGGTCGCAGTCTTGAACTGAAGAGTGATTCCTTTCGCTGATTCTATGAGATTTTTCGCAACGAAGCTCTGCAGTGTTCGCCGGTCCTGTTTGTCCGTATTTACGGTCTCCCTTGTCTTGGTTTAGCTGAGGATGTTCCTTCGCATTTCCATTTCACAGTCACCAACACTCGACTTGGGCAGATTTAGAAAGTTTGAAATCTGTCTGATAGAGTTTGTTACTGATAAGACATCGAAAGAGCAGTGTTCGTTCGAAATCTCGAGCTCTCATGACCAATCCATTCCGCTATTATGGCTTCTCTGCTGATTTTTTTCTATTGTTTTTTTCTTTTATTGTTATTTCAATTCTGCACAACGGGGGAGGGCTGACAGCGGACAAAAGCCGCTCTTCAGCCAAAGGCTACAAAAACGGTATTCAAAAATACTTGAAACATATAAAAGATGACAATTGCAGATGATTTTGTAAAAAATGCTTAAAAGTGACGATTTTTACATAAAAACAAGTGACAATAAACGAGGATTTGTAAAATACACATAGATGAAAACACTGATGGTTTTTATAACTCACCTAACTATTTTATAACACAGTTAATATAGTCACTCTTGAACGTGAATGATCCAATGGTGTAATGCTGATGCTAGGTGACACACTAAAAAATTGTCATGATGAAGGTGCAGTGATGAATATGAGACCCTGTAGAGCCGCAGACAGCGACTAGAAGTCAGCAAGGTGGATGAAGGGGAAGGAGAAAATTGGAGGATGGCGTGAGGTGGAGGGTTGGAAAGAGGGGTATATGTCGAGACGGATTTCATCGTTTGGGAGTAGGACGTGCTTAAAATTCTGGCGAGAGAGGATGGATGAGGGAAGGAGGTGCATGGAAGGTGGAATATGGATGTAGTGGCGCAGCAAGGTACCAGGATTGTTGGTTAGTCGGTGGGAAACTGGGTGCTGGGACCAGGTTTTGCGAATTATGCATCGGGTCGGAATGTGCTCCAGGAAGAGAAGAAGATGTGGGAAATGGGTGAATTGGTACAGGATTGCGAATTGTAGAAGGTAGGCGGATGCGGAAAGCATATCTTTCCAGGATTTCAAAGGACTTGTAGAATTTAGACGAGGGACGGTAGGATACTACCCGCCTACTTTTATACTAGCGAGTGCACCTCTTGTGACATCTAGTGGTCAGTCGCGTATTATGTAGGGTGTCCGGATACCTTAAATCAGATAGTGTACGTCTATAAATTTTGGGAATGGTTTTCTTACAGAAAAACAAGAAAAAGTCCGGATAAGCGTACTTGAAGTGCAAGTACCCAGGGGTCAGTGGACTTCACCGAGCAAGTTGAAAACAGCTGATTGCTGTCACGTGACGGGAAAGAGCGCTGAAATCTTGCTTAGTGCTGTAGAATGTCTCGCGCCCCTTCTGGCTGCTACTAAGAGGGCTGATGGCCCTCGCGGAACATATGTAATCGCAGCGGGTTTGGTGTTCGTACTACGCCATTACACAAACAAACTAATAAAAAAGAGAAAAAAAATCAATAATGGCAAAATGTGGGGAGATGCAGTTTTCAAAGAATGTACAGAAAAACGTGGAAATTTTTTATACCTCATTGAAACTACTGTCAGAGTAGTTTCCTTTCCATCGACTGGTGAGACCGCTTCTCCGTCACACTTCGGATATGTGATTATACTGACTGTAACTTAAACTGATTACAAAAAAGTTCCACGTTTTCCGTACAGACTTTGAAAACAGCTTCTTACTGCTCCCCATATTTTGCGATTATTGATTTTTCGCTTTATACGTTTCGTTTGGACTCCCTGATATGAGAGTATTTAGACGCGAAGCCATACTATCTCTGTTTTCTATCATACAAAGAACTAATTGCTGTTATCTGGTAGCGATAAGGTGGATCTTTGCGTCACACTGGGAATCAAGGAGGCCCTTCTGAGCGCGTGATACGGTGCTATAGTCAAGGATCTAGCCTCCGTCTCTAATTCTGAAGATTACTTGAAAAAGTTCGATTACTTAGTCGTTTCCTGACAGAGTTTGTGCTTCATCTTCGACTTCATCGCTGTCCATGGGACGTCAAAACACAAAAAAGTGAAACATTTAGTATTACACAACAGTGATTCTCAATAATACTGTACGACGCCCAAGTAAAAGGCGTGAGATGTTCTTTAGTTATTTTTTGTAGACTACACTCGAATAAGAACGCGTCCGATGACGAAGAAATGCGAGTGGACGCGCAATGTTTTATATAGGTATTAGGTTATTTTTTAGGCACTTACCTATCAGCCCAGGTCTACAGGTTTTTGACTTTCGGCACGGCAAGGGCGCGACTTCACTTTGCAAATATCTTCGTGGACTGTGCTCCTTGCGAGCGACGGAGATTGTATATAAGAACGGCGCAGAGACAGGTGCGCCTGATAACGCGATAAGGCCGCATGACTCCACAGGAAACAGGAAGCAGCTTCTTAGGTACCGACAATGACTACGAACGTACCGACTACTTGAGACAGAGGCAACATCTACACTACGTGCGAGAAATCGCCGTTATCACTCTTGGCTTTGCACAATTGGGAAAATGAGTAGACGTCTTATTGGTGTTCCTACTTTGAAGCTGACTAAAAATTTTGTTCTCAGTATTGAATTTTGTTCTCAGTATTGAAGTATTGTTCTCAGTGTTATTTCAGATGAGAAGCCATGGCTGATGTAAGGGTACACAGTTGGACGTTTGAGGAACAATTAGTGTTGTGTATGTGGATGCATGAAAGTCCAGAGGCAGGATAAGAAATGACAGAATTTGTTTTGGGAACGCTGCCCCTCGTAAAGAAACCCTGCTTCATTCGGAGAAACTTGCTTTTGTTTCAGACAGTATCAGGGACAGGCCGTGTAGCAACGTGAGAAAAGACGAGAGGAAACGTGTGCGACCATCGCCCAATCGACTGAGCGGTGTCCAATGAAATCTGTTAGCAAAAGAGCAACTGACCTTCAAGTAGCGATTCTAACGCTCTATAACTACTTTAAAAATTATTTGAAAATGAATGGATTTAGACAGATTTTTGTTAATGAATTGTCTGACAACGACATAGAGCACCGATTTTCACACGGCTATGCTTTGTTGGCACAATTTACAAATGCACTGCGGACGCGTCATTGAGAGAGCAGGCTCAGCAAGAGTGGCATGTCTGTTTAATGTCGATCACGCGCGCCATCAGCGGGGATCCGTCCAAAGTTTTGGTATTTCAGTCGGATCAGGTTGACCTCTTGTTCCGCTGGCAACCGTCCAGCCATCTTTAGGTGAGTGTCCGCCACTGAAGACTGCTAGTTTTTTTTAATCTTATGGGACTTAAATGCTAAGGTCATCAGTCCCTAAGCTTTTTTTTTGTCATCAGTCTACTGACTGGTTTGATGCGGCCCGCCACGAATTCCTTTCCTGTGCTAACCTCTTCATCTCAGAGTAGCACTTGCAACCTACGTCAAATGGTTCAAATGGCTCTGAGCACTATGGGACTTAACAGCTGTGGTCATCAGTCCCCTAGAACTTAGAACTACTTAAACCTAACTAACCTAAGGACATCACACACATCCATGCCCGAGGCAGGATTCGAACCTGCGACCGTAGCAGTCGCGCGGTTCCGAACTGCGCGCCTAGAACCGCGAGACCACCGCGGCCGGCAACCTACGTCCTCAATTATTTGCTTGACGTATTCCACTCTCTGTCTTCCTCTACAGTTTTTGCCCTCTACAGCTCCCTCTAGCACCATGGAAGTCATTCCCTCATGTCTTACCAGATGTCCTATCATCCTGTCCCTTCTCCTTATCAGTGTTTTCCACATATTCCTTTCCTCTCCCATTCTGCGTAGAACCTCCTCATTCCTTACCTTATCAGTCCATCTAATTTTCAACATTCATCTATAGCACCACATCTCAAATGCTTCGATTCTCTTCTGTTCTGGTTTTCCCACAGTCCATGTTTCACTACCATACAATGCTGTACCCCAGACGTACATCCTCAGAAATTTCTTCCTCAAATTAAGGCCGGTATTTGATATTAGTAGACTTCTCTTGGCCAGAAATGCCTTTTTTGCCATAGCGAGTCTGCTTTTGATGTCCTCCTTGCTCCGTCCGTCATTGGTTATTTTACTGGCTAGGTAGCAGAGTTCCTTAACTTCATTGACTTCGTGACCATCAATCCTGATGTTAAGTTTCTCGCTGTTCTCATTTCTACTACTTCTCATTACCTTCGTCTTTCTCCCTAAGCTTACACACTACTTAACCTAAATTATCCTAAGCACAAACACGCACACCCATGCCCGAGGGAGGACTCGAGCCTCCGCCGGGACCAGCCCCACAGTCCATAACTGCAGCGCCTTAGAGTGCTCGGCTAATCCCGCGCGGCCCTGCTAGTTCCCCCCCCCCCCCCCCCCCTTTCATTATCACTTCATTCCCTTGCCCCATATGGGCAGGGGAGAAACTGGCACTGTCACAAATCGCCGTTCTTCACCCGGGTGATACATTTAGTTAAAAGATGATACATACAAAAAGAGATAAAAAGGGGGACATAAGAACATGTCCGCAGCTCGTGGTCGTGCGGTAGCGTTCTCGCTTCCCACGCCCGGGTTCCCGGGTTCGATTCCCGGCGGGGTCAGGGATTTTCTCTGCCTCGTGATGACTGGGTGTTGTGTGCTGTCCTTAGGTTAGTTAGGTTTAAGTAGTTCTAAGTTCTAGGGGACTGACGACCATAGATGTTAAGTCCCATAGTGCTCAGAGCCATTTGAACCATTTTTGAACGTAAGAACATAATAAGGGGAGACAGTGGGGGTTAAAATATACACTTACACGAAGACGTTCATTGTGAACAGTTGAAAAAAGTTAAAAAACATAGGTGGCGAGTCGTGGAGTACGGAAGATACACCGAAGCCACATGTACAAGTTAAAAGGTGGCCACAGTATTAAAACATCCCAAAACGAACTCACTTTGAAGCCACTGCATGAGATGGGGCCACCCGACGAAGAATAAAAACTGCTGGGAGGAACTTGCCGAGAGAGGGGAGACCTGACAGCAGGGAGAAAGAGGGCAGTGTGCGATGCCACTATCCGAATGTACTGTAATACTTTTAGACCATGCGGCATCGGGCGTCTGGAAAGCGGCTATCGCGTGTAATAAGCCTGAATAGCTTTGCTATGTAGTTCAGACTACTACACGGAATTACTGAATAAATATTGGCGATGGCGTACAAGAAATCGAATGTTAAATGAATTCTGATTTTCATTAACAAAAATAATCTCTTTGAAGTGACTGAACAGAATGCACTAACTGGTGTACGTTAATCACGCCTAGCAGGCGAACAACATTTACGTGACACAATATACACACACATATGATAAACACTTGAACTTGCTGTAAGTTAGATTGATCTACACCAACTGTCAGTAATGATTTTAATGTTACTGAATTTGCATTGTACTGAAGGTACAATGAGTACTGTGGTGGCAATAAATTCTTTAATTGAATAATCAATGAACACTATAGGACTGATGGTTAGTTAAAAACATTGCTTTAGAATCATTTTGTTCTAATGAAACTGAATGAGTTTTTACGTTGATAATGTACTGAAAAGCCACCACATCGAGTTGAACTGTAATCAATGTGGCACAGTACCTGGCGGCTTCTGTCAGTTGTATAATCCGGCGTTTCTTGGAAATTTTCGGCGTTAACTCCGATTATATCCTCTTGTTGCATTAATACGCCGATACTCACGTAATATAGCCTTTTTACTGGTATTGCTGCACACACAGTGATGGATTTGCGATAATAATGAACTATTTTCTGTAAATAATTGATGACACTCATGGAATGCACTTTGAATCACAAACTTATTATTTCACTCAGACTTTACACTGTAGAGAACTTGACTTCATAAATACGTAAACTGGTTCGCTACGGATAAATGTACTTGTTATGGCGGCGGTATAAAATGCACTGTTCATAAAAACACTGTCGTACGATAACTACTAGTTCGTTGCTTGTGCTGGCGTGAGCTCATCAATGGATCTCATATGGTAGTAAGATCACATTGCAACGTTAACTGCAGACACTGGTCACTTCATACCTTGCTGCTGGTCGCTGCAGTCCGTCGTAAATTACGCAGACTTCCACAAGGCGTGCCATGTGCTTTTTGAGCGGGAACAGCAACTTTACCGCTCACAAGCCGTTTCTGTCGAAATGTTGCATCCTACAAGCCTTATTGTCCATTTGACTTGCTGACACACCATAAATCCAGTTCGTGTTTGTTGTACGCTCACTTTTAACTGTCTATAAGCAGCGTTACCGTACCGTACTAAAACCGTCACTTTCGCGGCGCGTAATCTCTGTTCTGCATCTGAACAGTTCCAGAACACATCTCTCTCTACTACCAAATTCACGCGCCAACCTGCATTTTCCGCGTTCTCAGGGATTTCCCTCACATTTAAACATTAATTTACACTATGCAAGTTCTCTATTTACAAATGGACATACCATAACATTACCATATTCAATTACAGTCATTTTATATATATATATATATATATATATATATATATATATATATAAAACTAATATTAAATTAATATCTTTACTATACATGATAATATTATCCTAGTTTAACTCTTCTTTATTTTGTCGTCCGAGCGCAGCACTATTCAGATACTGTCTTACTCGTAGCGCTATTTCATTTAACTGCCGCCAGGAGGAAGCAACTGTGCTTTTGTTTGCGCAACTATCCAACAAATGGCATAAGCGTTCACTTATTCAACTGCTGCGCCTTGGCTATGCTTCGTTGTGGCATTACAAGTGGAAGGGGCAGAGGGGAGGGGGGCTGGATAGGGTGGGATGAAAAGATAGGGAGGTCAGGGGTCGCACCAAGTGGAAAGGGACGGGCAGGGTGACAGATGGAGAGGGAAGGCAAGTCAGGAGAGAGCACAGAGACAAAGAAGGGGTGCACTGGAAAGGGAGGGGACAGAGGGGGGAGGAAGAAACCGCTCAGGGGAAGGGAAGATGAGGGGAGAGGGTGCCTTGAGGAGAGAGAGGTGGAAAGGTGGTAGGAGGGATAGGTATCAGGGCGAAGTTCATCATCCGGGAGAGGTAGCTGCTGGAAGTTGCGTTGGGAAAGGAGGTGGAGGGTGTGGAGATGGAGAGAGGGCGGGACAACAACGGTAAAGGCGCGGCAAAGATCTGCAGCAGAGAGGATAGAAGACATTAGGGAGTGGGGGGGGGGGAGGGGGGTCGAGTCTGCAAATGATTGACAGGGTGTGGATGTGTTCAAGGAAATGGAGAAGATGTGGGAAAGGGATGAGGTCGTAGAGGATCTGTGTGGGGGATGGGACGCGCATATGGGAGGCGAGGTGGAGTGCACGGCGTTCAAGGATTTGAGACTGCTAGATTAGGGTGTCGGCTTTATAGCAAAAATTGGCACGAAAACGCATGCACATCGGCGGCTGTCACAGGAGCGTCCTCTTTCGAAATCCGCGCCCTCTGCAAATACTGTTCCATCTGTGGTGCAAGGCGCCTGCATAAAGGTGAAACTGTGTGTCCACACTCTGTCGGAACACGCGCCCGCGGCTATAGAAACAAAGGTCAGACGCTGCCAGCCGTATCATTATGAATAAAACGTTTTCTCTATGAACAAATTAAAGAGATCGTCGTGTCCCAGGTGTTGTCCAGTTGAAATCCGACGTCACGATTAATAAGATCTTGCACTTGCCATATTTCCGCTGATTCTTTATTTTCTGATTCCCAAAAGGATCTCTCTGGCCACAAGGTTTTTGTGGCAGAATAATCCATAGGGTGTCCTGTGGTAATACAATATTAGCTATGACCCACTTACTGGGGTGCGAACGGCGAGTGTAGTGCTCATGTTCAACACACCTTTTGTGTACTGTGTGTATTGTCTGACACAATCGCAACGAATTTTGTTAATATCGGCCTTCCGCAGTCCCTGATCGTCCTTTGCCGAACCGAAAAGAGCACTAACCTTCAACAGTGGCCAGAAGATAACTTTAATTTGATGTTTGCTTAGGATCCTGCCTACTTTTGACAAAATGTTGCCGACGTGTGGAAGGAATACTCTGGACTTTAATAGCTCCTTATTTCTTGATGTTATGAGTGGTCCCGTTTCTTCCTCCTTAGCGCAGTACTAACCTGATGTGAAGAGTTGGCATTATCTTCGAAAACCGACTGTAGATGTTCTAGCTTCTTTGTAAGCCTGTCTTCATGAAAAAAAAAAACATGTGCCCTGTGCACCAATGTTCTAAGGACACAGGTGGTTTGTGAAGGGTGCTGGCAGCTCCACATTTGCAGATAGAGGTTCGTATGTGCGGCCTTACGTTAGTAATTTGCAGCTTTTCATCCAGGGCAAAGCAAACAGTTTCATGGTGAACGAGTTTCGAGTTGGAGCTAACAGGGAGGCAAGGCAGAGCATCTGCGTTGGCTTGTTAGGCGGTGGGATGAAAATGGATGTCGTGGTAGTACCCGCCTAAAAATAATGCGCAGCACTGCAGACTTTGCGCCGTCTGATCCGGGAGCTTAGACTTATGCACGAATAAGGGAATCAAAGGTTTGTGGACAGCCAACAGGTGAAACTAGCTGCCATGCAAATATTCGAGAAACGTTTTTACCCATAAGTAATCGCTAAAGCTTTCTCAACGTGGGAGTAGTTGAGCTTTTGGAGGATAAGGCAATTGGGCGCATCGAACCATGTGTCACCTTGGGCCACAAAACCACCGCAATGCCGTACTGCGACGCATCCATCTACAACGTTAACGACAGACCCGATATATATGACATGGGACATGGAGCTACCGTAAGATGGCCCTTCAGGCACTGAAAAACCTGTTGACAGGCCGGCGACCACACACATTTGACACCTTCCTTGCGCAGCTGATTTAGAGGGTGCGCGATTTGTGCGACTTGGGGAATGGACTTGGTGTAGTACATGATTTTACGCAGAAACGCTTGAAGTTGTTTACGGTTAGTGGAGCCGCTTAAAGAGGGATTCAGGATTCTTGGAATGTTCTGCATGAGCTGACCCCGTAACGATAACATCGTCCAAATAATTTACACAATGCGAAATACCCTGGATCAGTACCTTCTCTGGTAGGACTGACAGAAGAGATAGAGAAGTTCCAACGAAGAGTGGTGCGTTTCATCACAGGATCATTTGGTCGGCGCCTTACAGACGCTCAGAAAACTCTGGCGGCAGACGCTACAAGAGAGGGTTTGTGCTTCAGCGAGAGGCCTACTATTGGAATATCGATAGAGTATTTTCCGGGAAGTGGCTGACAACATATTACTTCATCCCACATACTCCTCACGAAGTGACCAATACGAGAAAATTCGAGAAATTTGAGCTAAAACGGAGGCTTTCAACAATCAATTCTTCCCAGGCGCCCTTCGCAAGTGGAACAGGGAAGAAGGAATTAGTTAGTGGTACCAGAAGTATCCTTCGCCACACACCGTCAGGTGGCTTGCAGAGTACTGATGTAGATGTAGTACTTCTAAATACTTTTGGGAAAATACACTGACGGAAAAAAGTCGCAACACCAATAAGGAGTTGCGCGATATAACGAAAGTTGGTAAGTGTGTTTTTACATCTGAAAGATGATGTCTATTAAAATTTCGGACCAGTCACATAAGAGTGGCGCTAGTAGCGCCACTATAAGGATGCGGTCACGTTTGCTTTAAATATATGCTGTAAAGTTCGTGAGCGTTAGTTACTTTTAAGACTGGATGTGGTGACTTGATGTTAGTCAAGAATGACACTATGATCAGCCCCTAATTGAGTTTGAAAGAGGTCGTCCAACAGGGTCACGAGAAGCTACATGCGATATTGTACACTACTGACCATTAAAATTGATACACCACGAAGATGATGTGCTACAGACGCGAAATTTAACCAACAGGAAGAAGATGCTGTGATATGCAAATGATTAGCTTTTCAGAGCATTCACACAAGGTTGGCGCCGGTGGTGACACCTACAACGTGCTGACATGGGGAAAGTTTTCAACAGATTTCTCATCACAAACAGCAGTTGACCGGCGTTGCCTGGTGAAACGTTGTGATGCCTCGTGTAAGGAGGAGAAATACGTACCATCACGTTTCTGACTTTGATAAAGGTCGGATTGTAGCCTATCGCGATTGCGGTTTATCGTATCGTGACATTGCTGCTCGCGTTGGTCGAGATCCAATGACTGTTAGCAGAATACGAAATCGGTGGGTTCAGGAGAGTAATACGGAACGCCGTGCTGGATCCCAGCGGCCTCGTATCACTAGCAATCGAGATGAGAGACATCTTATCCGCATGGCTATAACGGATCGTGCAGCCACGTCTCGATCCCTGAGTCAATAGATGGGGACGTTTGCAAGACAACAACCATCTGCACGAACAGTTCGACGACGTTTGTAGCAGCATGGACTGTCAGCTCGGAGACCGTGGCTGCGGTTACCCTTGACGCTGCATCACAGACAGGAGCGCCTGCGACGGTGTACTCAACGACGAACCTGGGTGCACGAATAGCAAAAAGTCATTTTTTCGGACGAATCCAGGTTCTGTTTACAGCATCATGATGGTCGCATCCGTGTTTGGAGACATCGCGGTGAACGCACATTGGAAGCGTGTATTTGTCATCGCCATACTGGCGTATCACCCGGCACGATGGTATGGGGTGCCATTGGTTACACGTCTCGTTGACCTCTTGTTCGCATTGACGGCACTTTGAAAAGTGGACGTTACATTTCAGATGTGTTACGACCCGTGGCTCTACCCTTCATTCGATCCCTGCGAAACCCCACATATGAGCAGGATAATGCACGACCGCATGTTGCAGGTCCTGAACGGGCCTTTCTGGATACAGAAAATGTTCGACTGCTGCCCTGGCCAGCACATTCTCCAAATCTCTCACCAATTGAAAACGTCTGGTCAATGGTGGCCGAGCAACTGGCTCGTCACAATACGCCATTCACTACTCTTGATGAACTGTGGTATCGTGTTGAAGCTGCTTGGGCAACTGTACCTGTACAGGCCATGCAAGCTCTGACTCAATGCCCAGGCGTGTCAAGGCCGTTATTGCGGCCAGAGGTGGTTGGTCTGGGTACTGATTCCTCTGGATCTATGCACCTAAACTGCATGGAAATGTAATGACATGTCAGTTCTAGTATAATATATTTGTCCAATGAATACTCATTTATCATCTGCATTTCTTCTTGGTGTAGCTATTTTAATGGCCAGTAGTGTAGAAGGACTTGGCAGGAACGTAGTGACTGTACATGATTTATGGTAGCGGTGGTCATGGGAATGTACGGTCGCAACAATATCGGACTCCGGACGACGACGTGGCACTACCAAAAGGGAGAACCGTCGTGTTCGGCGTATTACTGTGCTCATCGTACTGCGTCTGCAGCAGCAATTTGAGCAACAGTTGGCACCACAGTGACGCAACGAACTGTCACAAATCTGTTACTTCCAAGTCAGCTCCGAGTCAGACGCCTTGTAGCGTCCATTCCGCTGACCCCAAACCACAGCCATTTGCGATTTCAGTGGGGTCAAGCGAGAGTTCATTGAAGGGCAGGGTCGAGATCTTTGTTTTTTTTTCTGATGAAAGGTGGTTCTGCCTGAATACCAGATCAAATGGTTCAAATGGCTCTGAGCACTATGGGACTCAACTGTTGAGGTCATTAGTCCCCTAGAACTTAGAACTAGTTAAACCTAACTAACCTAAGGACATCACAAACATCCATGCCTGAGGCAGGATTCGAACCTGCGACCGTAGCGGTCTTGCGGTTCCAGACTGCAGCGCCTTTAACCGCACGGCCACTTCGGCCGGCTGAATACCAGAGATGGCCGTGTGTTGGTTAGAAGTATGGCAGCTGAGAACCTGCATCCAATCTTTCTACATGCTAGACACACTGGACATTCACTTGGAGCTATGGTCTGGGATTCGATTTCGAATGACAGCAGGAGCACTGATACTAAAATGTAAACTTTCACGGCCGGATATATCATGTCCATTACAATTATCCGGGCTGTTATGCCGTGGTCGGTTGGTGAGTTCTGTGGTGTTTCCCAACGTTTCGTCTCCGACTGCGGGAGACATCTTCAAGGGGGTCCGTAGCTTGATGGAAGGTCCAACACACACACTGGCTCGCTACTGACTGCCAGTGTGTGTGTTGGACCTTCCATCAAGCTACGGACCACCTTGAAGATGTCTCCCGCAGTCGGAGACGAAACGTTGGGAATCACCACAGAATTCATCAACCGACCACGGCATAACAGCCCGGATAATTATAATGGACAGCAGGAGCACTCTCATGGCTATCCCACGCACACTGATTGCCAATTTTTATGTCAGTCTGGTGATTAGATCTGTCGAGCTGCCATTTATAAACAGCATCCCAAAAGGATAACGCTCGCCCACAAACTGCTGTTGTAACCCAACATGCTCGTAAAGTGTCGACACATTGCGTTGGCCTGCTTCATCGCCTGGTCTGTCTCCGAAATGCACATATCGGCATCATTGAACGACAACTGCAAGGTCATCCACAAACAACATTAACCATACCTGCATTGACTAACCAAGAACAGCAGGCATGGAACTCCCACAAACTGACATTCGGCACATCTACAACACAATTCATGCACATTTACACTCTTGAATTCAACATTGTTGTAGTTACACCAGTTATTAAGGCACCAGCATTTCACTTTTCCAGTGGCCTGTTTCACACTTACATTGACCTATGATCTAGCAATTTTAACCACTTAAATACACTGAAGCGCCAAAGAAACTGGTATACACATGCGTATTCAAATACAGAGATATATAAACAGACAGAATACGGCGCTACGGTCGGCAACGCCTACATAAGACAACAAGCGCTTGGCGCACTTGTTAGATTGGGTACTGCTGCTATAATGGCAGGTTATCAAGATTTAAGTCAGTTTTAACGTGGTGTTGTAGTCGGCGCACGTGTAATGGGACACAGCATCTCCGAGCTAGTGATGAAATGGGGATTTTCCCGTACGACCATTTTACGAGTGTACCGTGAATATTAGAAATCCGGTAAAACATCAAATCTCCGACATCGCTGCGGCCGGAAAAAGGTCCTGCAAGAACGGGACCAAAAACGAGTGAGGAGAATCGTTCAAAGTGACACAAGTGGAACCCTTCCAGAAATTGCTGCAGATTTCAATGCGGGGCCTTAAACAAGTGTGAGCGTGCGAATCATTCAACGAAACATATCGATATTGGTTTTCGGAGCCGAAGGCCCACTCGCGTACCCTTGATGACTGCACGACACAAAGCTTTACTCCTTGCCTGGGTCCGTCAGCACTGACGTTGGACTGCTGATGACTGGAGACATGTAGCCTGGGTGGACAAGCGTCGTATCGAGCGGATGGACGCGTACAGGTGTGGAGACAACCTCATGAATTCATGGACCCTGCATGTCAGCAGGGGCTGTTGAAGCTGGTGAAGGTTGCTAATGGTGTGGGGTGTGTTCAGCTGGAGTGATATGGGACCTTTGATAGTCTGGTTAGGACTCTGACAGGTGACACATATCTAAGCATCCCTTCTGATCATCTGCATCCATTCATGTTCATTGTGCATTCCTACTGACTCTGGCAATTCCAGTAGGACAATGCGACACCCCACACGTCCATAATTGCTAGAGAGTGGCTCCAGGAACACTCTTCTGAGTTCCGCTGGCCACAAAATTCCCCAGACATGAACATTAATGAGCATATGTGGGGTGCCTTGCAATGTGGTATTCTGAAGAGATGTCCACCCCCTCGTTCCCTTACGGATTTATGGACAGCCCTGCTGGATTCATGGTGTCAGTACTACTTCAGACATTAGTCGAGTCCATGCCACGTTGTGATGCGGCACTTCTACATGCTCGCGGGGGCCCTACACGATATTTGGTAGGTCTACCAGTTTCTTTGACCATTCAGTGTATGTTACCTGGACAAATATGTTCTAGAAATTTCATTACTCTACATTACTGTTTGGTGTTGCGAGTAGTGTATAAACAGACGCAAAAATACGATTTCTGTGCGGCCTTGTTGCAAGACGAAAATGTTTGAAGTAGAAAGAGAGGGCAGCTTTAGAAAGCTTAGTACGCGTTCAACATTTTGTACCTAGTCGCCAGTGACAACTCGTCGAGAAGAAGAATGTCCTGCTGCAGCAGAGGCTAACCAAGTCGGCAATATGTGTCGTCGCTGATTAAAGACACAGCAGCGCCGTTGTCCAGCTGGAATTCTACGGCCTGGCTGAGGAGTGTCAAGACCAGCGTGAGCTTCTGCAGCAGCAGGGTATGTGCCAGCGCCGAAGCCGTGACGAAGTGTTGTCCCCATGCACCAGGCTGCCCTTGCAGCAAGACACAAGCTGACCACTCTGCCGCGTCTGGTATGTCCCCTGGCGCACTCAGGCTAACAATAGTTTCTTCAAAGTGCGTGATCGACGACGCGACGCCAAGGAGGGAGGGCGTTCCTGACCCGCCCAGTTAACGTTAGGAATAAGATCACCCGACACTGATGGGGAAATAGAATGAGAACGCCCGTGAACCCGGGTGAGAGTGATAGAATCAGAGGACGATGAGTAAGAGTCATCAGACGACTGCCGCTTACGACGGCGACTAACGATCTGAGAAATTTGGAAGTCATTCGTAAAAACATGCTGAGCTGCCGAGGCAACGTTGAAAGATTTAGCAATTTTTAACCGCTTCAATGAGACGAGGATCGGATTTGTCTAAAGCTTTAGCTGTGATCTTTCTGCCAGGGACAAGGCACACAATCACATCTCGAATCATTGATTCCGCGTACGAAACCTTACAATTCTGGCACATAAAATTTCACCTGGGCCCTGCAAGTGGGCGTACGAGTTTTCATATTGTCTATGACGCTGCTTAAACTGGAGCCGAGCGGCAACGCAGTGCGTCTGCTGAGCGTCATGTTCGGTTAACAGAGCACCGAGATCACTGAAAGACAACTCACTGGAGTCTGAGAGCGGCTGTAATTTCCGCTCCACTTCCTATAAACGACTTTTAGAAGGCAAGAGTAAATCACGTTTCCACTCACTGGAAATTTATACACACGACAATACCAGTAAAACCGGTGGAGGTAGACGTTCCAGGTCTCTGAAGCCTCGTCGAAGGGAGCCAAGCGGTGGGGGCGCAGGTATGGCCCCTGACGAAAGTGGTTGTTGTTGCTGCGACTCAGCCCGCATCTCGTGGTCGTGCGGTAGCGTTCTCGCGTCCCACGCCCGGGTTCCCGGGTTCGATTCCCGGCGGGTCAGGGATTTTCTCTGCCTTGTGATGGCTGGGTGTTGTGTGCTGTCCTTAGGTTAGTTAGGTTTAAGTAGTTCTAAGTTCTAGGGGACTTATGATCACAGCAGTTGAGTCCCATAGTGCTCAGAGCCATTTGAACCATTGTTTTTTGCTGCGACTCAAGCTGCAGGTGGGCAGACTGCTGTTACTGCTGAGCAGCAAACCGCTGCCGTTGGGGCTACTACTGCTGCTGCAGTGACAAATTTTGCTGCCAAAGTTCCATAAACTTGGAATCCATTTCACAGGAACCAAATGCGGACGAAAGTTTGCACCCTCATATGGAGAGAGGTGGGAAGACGTGAAGCAGGTGCATTGTCGAACATGATCGTCTAGGACTCTAGGTGATTCATGTGTTATGTTATGGGGAAGCATAATGTTGCATGTGCGTACTGACCTCCACACCTTTGAACACGTTACACTCACCGGTCAACGTTATTATGACACTATATTCCTTTCCAATGTGTGTCTATTCAGCGGTCCTTTCCGCCATGACTTTGTTGTAAGCCCGACAGTTCGTGTTGTGGGGTTGCTGCTAACGAAAACAAGGGCGGACCGACGGGAGCGGCCCGCAAACAAACAAGACGGACGAACGGGAATGGAAGGACAAACACGACGACAGACAACCAAGCAAAACACCAAGATCAAAGACAAAGTATTAAGAAATGGTGTCACAAGAGTCAGACTCACGAAACCAAAACAACACCCACTCGTAAACGGGAAGTAAGCACACGCAATGTAAACACGATGTCTGTAAGCAAGATGTCAACTGAATCAACGTGAATAGCAGACTGCCTCGCTGAGTTTTTTTTTCCCCTATTGTGATTTCATTCCCCCGCCCCATATGGGCAGGGGAGGGCTGTCAGCGGCACAATCCGCCGCTCTTCAGCCGAGTGACACGACAACTAAAACAAGAATAAAATGATACATACATAAGGAGATAAAAAAGGGGAACATAAAACAGAGTAAGGGGAGATGATGGAGGTAAAAACAAACTGACATGGAGACGTTCATGGGGGACAGTTAAAAAAGTTACCAGAAGGTTAACACTTACAGCACAGTGCCCGTACACCATACGGGCGCGGTCGCCATGACGTTGGCGACGGCGCCCGTATACCGTACGGGCGAGCCTTTATTTGGCTCCGTAAGCGCGTTTAGCGCGTCTCTGAAGCAGTTTCGTCAACTAATGTGAAGGTATTTCATTCTTCTTGCGCAAGAGGCAAGCACTTATCGGCTAACTCATCCTGCGAGCGGCTGTGATCACTGGAAAGACGAAGTTACCTGCCGTTCATTCACAGGTGTTTACGATTGTGAAAAATATCGCGCAGCGAGTTGACGGAGGCAGAGATCTTAGATATTCTTTATGGAGATGCAGGATCTGAAATTGACGATTCTGACAACGAGGATTCGTACTCTCCAGGCGAGAGTGCAAGTGATGATTCAGGTATGTATATGTCTCAATTGTTCATAAAGTGAAGAGTTCATTGCCAGCTGAAGTGGCCGTGCGGTTCTGGGCGCTACAGTCTGGAACCGAGCGACCGCTACGGTCGCAGGTTCGAATCCTGCCTCGGGTATGGATGGTGTAATGTCCTTAGGTTAGTTAAGTTTAATTAGTTCTAAGTTCTAGGCGAGTAATGACCTCAGAAGTTAAGTCGCATAGTGCTCAGAGCCATTTGAACCATTTTGAAGAGTTCATTACTGCATTTTGTATTCTGAGTAATGTTCATTACTTCACTTGCATTTAGTACCTTTTAGTACCAATCTTAGCATTATTTTTTTTATGCAGACAATGGTACAGATCATCAGTCACCATCTGTGGTACCTGGTCGTGTGTGGCTCACTGAGCACAAAGAGCAAGATTGGTCGGAACCAGACGATCAGCCAGCACTGCCGGATTTCCAGGAGGTGGTCGGCGGAGCATCGCATTTTTCAGATGCCAATGAGGAACTTCAATATTTTAGTTATTTCTTTGATGACGACCTTATTCAGATCATTAAAAGTGAAACGAATCTGTACGCTGGTAACGTTATTACGACAATGAAACGCAAAGGTAGCCTGACAGTAGACTCTGTTTGGCATAAGTGGTCGGCAGTAAAATTGCAAGAGATTTACTGGTCTCTAAGTATTATTTTGCATATGTGCGTCATCAAATTGCCGAAAATCAGTGATTATTGGCCAACAAACCCGTTTCCACAGACTGGATTTGCGAGTATATTGTTGAGTCGCGATCGATTTTGCGCTACATTGTTGATGTTACACTTAAATGACAATGCCACGATCATTAGCAGAGGCGAAGAAAAGGACGAGCCACTTAACAAAGTCAGGCCTTTGTTTGATTTCTTTGTGAATAAATCAAAATTAGTTTTCGTCCAGTCATGAATCTGACAATAGATGAGGCAATGTGTCCCATTCGTGGTAGAACAAGCTTCAGGGTGTACATGAAAACAAACCCAATAAATATGGAATAAAATTGTGTACTCTCTGCGATTCATCAACTGGTTATATGCTAAACTGTGATGTATATACAGGTTCTGCCGGCAGTGTTGACAATAGTATCCAGGGCCTTGTAAAATGGTTGTGTTCACAGTAGTTTGGCAAAGGACATTGCATTTATATGGACAGTTACTACACCAGTCCATCTCTTTTCGACAAGTTGTGGGAAAATAAAGCTCTTGGAGTGGGAACTGTAATGAAAAACTGGAAAGGTTTGCGACGAATATTCAGAATATTAAAATTAAAAAAAAAGATAGTTTTTCAAAGGAAACTCCATCTCTTGGCAGTGAAGTGGAAGTCAAAACGAGATGTTTTTGGTCTTTCCACAAAGCATAAGTCTAACAGCACTAGTATTCAAGTGAGGGCCAAAGGTGGAATAGCAGAAATTGTAAAGCCAGCCGTTATTATTGATTACAATAAGAATAAAGCTAGGGTTGACAGAGCAGATCAGTTCTCCAGCTATTATCCGTTTGCCCAAAAAACTTTGAAGTGGTGGTAAAAGCTGTTTTCCACTTGTTCATCGTGTCAACTGTCAACAGTTTTATTTTATATAAGGAGAACACTAGGAAGACTGTATCCCTAGTAGACTTTATTCACAGAGTGGGGAAGAAATTGGCCGAGAAGGGCGGAAATATTTTTCAGCAACAAGCCGCTTCATCCTCACAAATTGACAGGACATTTGCAAGACACTTTCCAGAGAAGGTTCCACCCACTGCAGACGAGGTGAATACTATTAGGTATTGCAAAGTATGTTCAGACAGGGGGAAGAAAGAGACTGGTAAGCGCATCAGGAAGGAAAGTAGATTGTGGTGCAAGGACTGTAGCGTTGGCCTTTGCGACCCACAGTGTTTCCAGGATTTTCACACAAAGGCTAACTTCATCTGAACTATTAAAATACTCTAGTTTACAGGTACCTGCAGTTAGACAGTCCAGTGATAATTTCTTTTAAATTGACAGACAGTAATAATGGCATTACTCAAGAGAGAGATCATGTAAAACTTTTTTATCGACGATATTTTTGTGTTTTCTTCTTTAATTATTACAACCATTTATATTTTATATTGTAAAATAAACTCACATTTATGCAGAACCCACGTCCAGCCGGACAGGAGCCTCAGGAGGCAGAGGCGGTTGTGAGCTTTGTTTTGGGTAGTGAGGTGGAGTGAGGTGGATAGGACGGCCATAAATGGTGAGATAGAAATCATGGAGGCGGTAGGAGTGGGTGGTGCAGCCTATGATGATCGCCTGGGATTGATACGGAGGAACCACTGGTTGCACCAAGCTGTGAATTGGTCAAGGTGGGTTTGGAGGGTACGTTGGGACCATTGAAGGGTAGGATAAAGGGCGAGGAAGGCGGTGTCATCAGCAAACTGGAGAAGATGAACAGGTGGGGGAGGTTTGGGCATATCAGCAGAGTACAGGAAATAGAGGAGAGGGGAAAGGACAGAACCTTGGGAGACGCCGGCAGAGAAATAGAAAGTACGGGAGTTGGAATTGTGGATAGTCACATAGGAGGGATGATGGGAGAGGAAGGAAGCAACGAGACGGATGAAGTTAATGGGGAGAGCATAGGTCTGGAGTTTGAAGAGGAGCCCTGGATGCCAGACACGGCAATAGGCGTTCTGGACATCAAGCAATCAAAGATAGCAGAGCGACGGGAGTTAAATGGTTCAAATGGCTCTGAGCACTATGGGACTCAACATCTGTGGTCATAAGTCCCCTAGAACTTAGAACTACTTAAACCTAACTAACCTAAGGACATCACACACATCCATGCCCGAGGCAGGATTCGAACCTGCGACCGTAGAGGTCACGCGGTTCCAGACTGAAGCGCCTTTAACCGCACGGCCACACCGGCCGGCGACGGCAGTTAAGTTGGGCGGAAAGAAGATTGGTGAGATTTAGGAGCTGATCCTCGCTGAGTGAGATGCAGCCGCCTAAATACACGACAGGGTACGTTGCTATTGGCCGCTGGGACCACGTGCTCTACTGTGGCGCCCTCACGTTAGGCTCGGGGACAGGAGCGCATGCAGCCACGGCTTACGGCGCGACTGCTGCAGCGACCTCTAGTGTTCATTGGGTTCCATGCCAGCTGGCGCGGATTCGAAACCTGCGGCGCTCGGTACTTCATTATTATGCATGACAATGCTTGACTCATCGAACAGCACTGCTACAGGAGCTCTTGGAACAAGAGGATATTCGGCCAGTGGACTGGCCTGCCCGTTCTCCTGACTTAAATCCCATCGAGATCATGTGGGATGCGTTGTGGAGACGTTGTGCTGAACGTCCACATGCACCAATGACCATACGGGAGTTCCCAACCGCACTGATGGAGGAATGGAACGTCTCACCACAAGAACTCCTTGCCAACTTTTTGGGCAACATGGGAGCATTTTGGACAGCATGTACTGTCGTCTGTGGTGATCAGACACCTTACTAAGAACGACTTACCACCTTTTACAATGTCCTGGAGAGAATCATAAATCGCGATGTCTTCTGCCTGATTGTTGTCTTTGATTAACGGTTTCATTTCCGATCGTCTCATTGCGTATTTGTTTCAGTTACTTTTTGTACTATACTGTAGCAGTTGTTTCGACATGTGGTCCAAGTTTCATTGAGCTGTGTTTCCTTACAGTGACATATCATGCGAAAATTAGGAGTCGTGGTGGCATAAATTCTCTGACCATCAGTCTTTTCCCCACTGTCATGGATCAGTTCCAAGCCCCTCCACAGTATCTCATGAAGTGAGCAAAGGAAATAAATACATCAGCTGCTATTGGGCACTGAAATTCATCAACGGGGAAAATTGAGAATTTGTGCAAGACCGGGACTCGATCCCAGATTTTACTGTTTCTCACGAACGGTCGCCTTGCCTCCTTTTTCTTTTTTAATTTTTATTTTTTTGTTACATCATTTTAGTTTTTTTAAGAAAGTAGAGCTGTCAGTTTCGGGTTGGTGGAAGCAGGTTGGACAGGGTTCAAAACCCTAGGCTTAGCCACAATGCTTTCCCCTTCCTACCCCTAAACCACTTCCTTCCTTTATTTTTTTTTTTTTGTGGAGTAGGAAGGTAGGATAGGCAAAAAAAATTATTAGTGCAATGATGCCCTTCAGGGGTAAGCAAAGTAACTAATAACATAAAAACCACCATTCCAGCGGAACCAACATTAAACCCTACACCCGCTGTTACCATCGATCAACACGCCCATGGATCCTACTAACCTGCCATTAGGGCTGGGCATTTCTTCACAAAGAGAGGATCCATATGGTTCTGTCGCCTGTTGCGGTCCATTTCGTAAAATTGTCACGCACATAAGGTTACCTTCTCAGACACTATCCAGATAATTAGCAAACTACTGGCAGCAGCACAGGTGACATCGTAGACGAGGGGATCGTTCCAGTAGGAAGGCCCAAAAATCGAGGTAGTGTTTGTCACCATCCATGTGAAGATACAGTATGGTCAAACCACTGATCCATATCACTGCATCCATTTCAGTAAGTGGTTAAAACGTCATGTCTGGGATAAGAATGGATGACGGAGTCACAGCTGTAAGGGTCGCTGGCTGAATGAGGGACAACATCTTCATGACAGACCTACATTCCAGACGGTGTTTATCTGTATCTGGCACTGGGGACATAACAGAGAATATGCCTTACATATGGAATGGAGTCTCTGGCAGTTCATGTATTTATGGTTGACCACCAAATACCAGGGCACTCTGGTGTCTGAATCGAGAAGAGTGCAATGGCAGACCACCGACCAAGTAACTGAGGGTAGTCGGCCTTCAATCGGATTTTGTGCATAGCCTCGCTTCATTTGGCATTAAACATCATGGACCCTCTGCAGTCGCTCACTGGGCAGGTCAGCATTGACATAACTGTAGTCCACAAAAACTCCTTAAGATGAGATGGTGTCGGCGAAATATGCGCCACTGCAGTTGGTGGTTCATGAGTATCAGGGGCCAGAGTTCCCATGAAGCTGCTCTGGCTGTGAATTCACATTTTCATCACCTTGGTGGTATTTAAAGCAGATGCTCTAACCCACACATTGATCATTCTGAGACTGCCTTCTGTGGTAGGGAGAGTTAACGTATTAGCCATTCTCTCATTGGTAACGTAACCTAAGACTGTCTGTATACTGTATGCTGCCATCTTTGGCATCGGGAGGACCATAGCCAGACGAGGTATACTGTACGCAAGGTAGATGTTGGCATAAGCCAACCGCTGGACCATGCTCAAAGACTGCAGCAGATTACTACAGATATCTGTGTGTAGGCCTTGTAGGAGACGAGTAAAGATAAGATGCGCTGTCCATCGACTGTCACTCATAAAGATGACCCTCAAACATTTGATTGAAGCTCCCTTTCAAGGGCCGCTGACAATGAAAGTCGCCCCAGACTTCTCCAAGTTCACCAGGCTGCTGGCTATAGCACTGTATTGGGCAACCTAGTCCAGTGATCTTTAGACTTCTTCTAGGATATCCACGAAAAACACCAGATTCTCCACATACGCAAGGCAGATGAAAATATGCTCTCTCAGCATAAGTACCTGCTGATGGCGTCATAGCCCATGTGACAGTGTGTAGGGAAGCAGCCTACTCACGCCGTATAAAATTCACATCAGTCTTTCCATTGTGTGCCAGCCAGTCCGCTGTAACTAGCTCTGACGTCATAAATGTTGCGCAATACTTTAAAAATCAAGTAAATAACCTGAAACGTTTCTAGCATGTCAGGAGTAATACTAAATCAATATGTGTTGAATATCAGTTCAATAACTTTAACCATTTTCGAAAGTTGGACGCTTTTCTGTAAAAACCATTTGCACAACAGAAAAGAGCCAGAAACTTAAAAATTTATATTGAGATTCCTTTTTCATAATAATTTAGCAGAAACAGTATTCTGGATCTGACAAATTAAAATTTTAGTTGAAATTCATGATTTTCTGTTTTTTGTCTCAGAAATTAAGGAAGCAAGATAGATTAAGTAGGCGAATAAATAGGGCTAGGATGTTTAAATTTAAGTAGAAGGGAGATCCGTTATAATCATAAAGATGTGAGAAGTTTCAACAGAACAACTTGTAACCTCCCCACAAAAAATTTAAAAGATATTATTTTAAATGCTAATGAACATTGAGCTAAGTGTAAGCTCCCCCGAGAAATTTTGAAACACAATAGTTGAATGTTAACAAGAATACAACCTAACGTAACCTCGCAGCAAATAAACTCAATGGCAATGACAATTAAACAAAAATTAGCAATCTGACCCAAGTATAAGTTCCTCACAAAAAAATGAAAGTCAATTCAGTGATAATAAAATCTCAGTGACAATGAAAACACAAACAGATCGAAATGTCGATCTTAGGCCCTGTTCATTAATTAAACTGAAATTCTTACCTTAGTAAAGCTGCATCTGCTCTTATTATTTTTGCCATAGCTTGGAGGAAATTGATTGCAAAAATTTTGAATTTAAGGGAAACTTTTCTTTAAAGGAAATGGAAGGAAATCGTTCGTTCAATTAAATAGTTCTTTTGTTAAAAAGATTGCTTTGAAAACCATAATTATTATTGGGGCGATTATTGCACAAATTAGTTACAGTTAATTTACATTATTAGCTGAGCGCATTTAAAAATAATATACCTCATCCTGAATCTTGACCAGAGTGCTATGTCGACGCCTGCCGACTCCTCACACACAACTGTACTCGACTACTACTACCGACATACTGCACTGCTCGCAGACTGCCCACTGACTACTACTGACAGAGTCCCGCTCGCAACTCTCGCGCGGTCAAGCGCAGACTAGCCGCGATAAATGGCTCTCTGGTCAGAGACTCTGCAATGCCTCGCCATCGCCGCCACACAACATACGTGTTTCAAACTATAAAACTATAGCGATGGTGAGTCATTTGGACTTGACAAGCGCGGCAAAATTTTTTCCTTAATTAATCAACTTGTACAATTTACAGAATATTTAGATACATGAATTAAATGTACTTGCACCGAGTACAAAACATTTCAGACAAAGACAAGACATGAGTACAAAACATATTCGCAAATCAGAAAAATGTATATACAAATTATTTGACAGATAACAAAGTGCACACGCACTGAAAAAATTCTGTAGCATTTTCAGAACAAATAAACAGAATGGCAGAAAATCATGTTGACAAGTGACATGAGTGCACATGCACTGCAGTTCAGAACATATCAGCAAATTACGAAATGTATATACAATGAGTAACAAATGACATAAGTGCATACGCACTGAAGTATTGAACATACAGAATGAGTACAAATCATATTGAAAAATGAGAAAAGTGCACAGGCACTGAAGTTCAGTAGAAAACATATTAACACATAAGTGCACATGCACTGTAGTTCAGAACATATCATCAAAATAAAAATGTATATACAATATAAAAGACAAGAGTGCACATATACTGTACTTCGGAACAAATCGAAAAAGTGTCTTTAGCATTTTCACAACAAATAAACATAATGGCAAAAAAAATCATGTCGACAAGTGACATAAGTGTACTCGCACTGGAGTTCAGCAAATCGAAAAAAATGTATAGCCCATGAACATAAATGATGTTAGCAAAAAATGATTTTCACTATTAGGATAGGAAAGGGAAGGATTGCATCATGGTTGTAGCACTTTAGATTGCACACAGCTGTTCTGAAAGTCCATATCTTTCCACAGAAGTACAACACCAAGTGACACAATTTGAAGCTCTTTTCCCATCAGAATTTATCAGCGTAGCCAAGACACTGAACTGTCGTAGTAATGTTCCATGTTTTCATTTTGGCAGTACATTAGGTACACCAAACAGTGGGACCATAATAACGTCTTCATCGCTCACGGTGGTGGACAGCATGTCGTGTCAACACCACGCTCTTACAAGGCATACCAACGTGGAATTAGTGCAAAAACCAAATATAGTGCTCCATGATCATAAGGATGGACAGGACAAATGGACATTGCAGTAATTCAGGGTAGTTAGCTCATAAGGTGAAGGACATTAAGTCACATAATAGGCTTCATTGAGAATTACAGTAGTAGTTTGCGGCATTCATAGCCCAGTTATTGAACATTTCTGTACCAAGTATGTAGTATTACAGAATAATGTTCATAAAATTAAATTATTGGCATCATGGGTAATCGTATTACAAGAAACAGTGGCAGTCCTTGACCAGTTACAAAGCATATTTAGTATGACAGAATAATGTTCATCAGAAGTCTTAATTGAAAAGGAGAGTCAATTATTGGCCTAGCATTAACATAATACATTGAGTGATACAAATTATTGGCACTCATTGGCCATTTACTAAAACATGAAAAGTCAACATTGAAAACAAGAGCTAATTAATGGCATAATTAATAACATAATTCATTTAGTGACATTAATTATTGGCACTCATTGGCCAGTTACCAAAACATGAAAGGTCATAATTCATTTAATTAGATTAATTATTGGCATGCAGTGGCCAGTAAGTATTGAATAGTATAAAACATTGTTCATCATTCAGTATTATTCAGAACTTTCTTAAATGAGTAGCATTATTTGAAACTGGTGATACACACCATTAAGAAGTCATGATTAAAAATCAGTTAATTACAGTCATAGCATTAATAATCATGGGCATTATAAGTAGTCTCATTACAATAAACAGTGGCAGTTATTTGCCCGTTACAAAGCATTATTTTATATATATATATATATATATTTTTTTTTGTATTATTAAGAAGTCATTACTGAAGTGACATACTATTCAGAGCTGATCAGTATTATTCAGAATTCTCTTAAACTAGTAACATTATTTGGGACTGGTAATACATTTTGTTTTTGTGCTAGCAATGCATTGCTTTGGGTAATTATAAGGGAAAGCAAGAGAGAAGAATTTGCTTCTGGGTTATTGGTACAAATGAAAATGTGTAACGTCATTCGTCATAAGTCAGCTGTGGCAAGATTATGAAACAAGAAGAGTATATGTAACCACATTCATAGATTTAATGAACAAATGCTTATAGCACATTAATCTCATAAATAATTTCTCCTGCAAAAAATATATAAAAATGGATTATTAAGCTGAAAAGAGAAATGCATTTTATGCTGAAAAGTAGTGAACTTCGAATTAACAGGTAGTGAAATGTGTATAAAAATGTGTTCCATAGCTGTCCTTTCCAAAACCTTCAGTCATTATACTGTGCAATATAACACTTGCTGTCAAAACGAACTGCAACAAATACTTAAATAACTACATAGCCTAAATATAACTTCAACATTATCCTCATCTGCAAAGAAAACTTCATTATCCATATCATCAAAACTCCATTATCATCATCACCTGTAAAGAAAAACTTCATTATTCATAGTAGCATATTCTTCATCATTATTCATCAGCATTCATTATCATCTGCAAAAAATCACTTCATTACTCATTACACAACTATTCCTTATCGCTAGCATATTTCATCACTAAAACTAAGATGTGTAGTTCTGTCTGACAGCCTGCATCAATCACATTGTATTCTGAAAGAAAAATTAGTTAAGACTGCTATTCTACGATGAGTATAGTATATTCTTGTTAATGCTTGTTAATCCTGATCCATTTACTCTTCTTCATAAAGTTATTGCATCTTCTTTCGTTTATTCCGTAGGTGAAATTCCCATTTCTGTTGAATTTATTTCTTACACGCATCATTTCTTTCTGAAATTTATGAACAAAGATTAATGTCTTGCATTTAAATCATATACCCACTAAATAATGACTGGTTTATGGTGACATAATTAACCATACAGCATAACATGACAGAAAACGTAATATGTCAAAAGCATAGACAGTGTTCAAAGGCAAAATGTACAGAGAATATCACAATGCAGCGGCAAAAAAATGTAAAACAGTCACGATCTTGAGATGTCATAGGGCAACAAAAATGTCAAAGTCAACTGGTGTGTGTTATATCTTAACTATTTCACAGTGCATACAAACAAAACTGGAATACAATCATACACACAAAAAAAATGGAAAATGTGCACGGTCTGATGTGTAACGACAAGAAGAGCGACCTGCTAACCTTACCTTGCCGGGCACTTGCCAAGAAAAAATACGATAATCATCAGTAATTAGTCATGCGAATATAATTGCATAAGTGGTCATAAAGATTAGTAAATGGCATCATAGCATGTTACATCATAAAGTGGTTTCATTCAATAAACGGTTTAATATTTGACCAATGGTGGTTGCCTTTCGATTTTCTGGTTCTCAAAGTTTCGACGTGTACCACATTGGGATGAGGAATGCTGCGAATCCGATATGGTCCTGCGTATAGAAGTTCAAATTTACTGCACTTACCTTTTAATTTGCTGGATAAATAGTGTGTACGTACTAATATCTTCTGTCCAATGTGAAAGTCTCGGGGTGTACAAACCTGTTTTTGCTGTCTTCTCCGGCGCTCTGCGGCACGTTTGATGTTGTTCAGCGCATTGTCAATTATTTCGTGGTGTCTTAGTCGACGACAGGTAGGGAAGTTTACTAATTCTTTAATTTTGTTTGGTGGTTCAACGTTTTACAGTATAACAGACGGAGATAGCATAGTGGATTCATTTGGAATGGAATTAATTACATCTTGGAATGAGAATATGTGTGTGTCCCAATCAATATGTCTTTTGTGGCAGTATATTCGACACAGCTTACCAATTTCTTTCATTAATCTTTCACAGGGGTTCGAAGAAGCATGGTACTTGGATATATAAATCGGAGAAATGTTTCTAGCTCGTAACATACGTGTCCATGTAGCAGAACGAAACTGTGATCCATTGTCAGAAATTACTTTCATCACATGCCCTACATGAAATAGAAAATGTTTTACAAATGCTTTCGAAACAGTTTTAGCAGTAGCTTTGCGTAACGGAGTGAAAGTAACAAATTTTGAAGTGAGCTCAACAGCGACAAATATGTAGCAAAAACCTCTGTTAGTTCTCGGAATAGGACCAAAAATGTCTACAGCGGCCATATGTCTTAATTTAACAGGTACAATGGGATATAAAGGAGGAATATGTGAAGTGGTGTTTGACTTAGCTTTCTGGCAAATTTTACAAGATGCTAAAACTCGTCGTACACGTTTCTCCATGTTGGTAAAATAACAGTTCTGTCTCAGTATAAGAAAACATTTTCTTGCTCCGTAATGTGCGTAACTTAAATGAGTGTACCAGATTAATTTGTTAACCAGTTCGTCAGGAATGCATAATAACCAGTTGTTGCTGTCAGGATGAGAGCGGCGAAACAGAATGTCATTGCGTACAGTGTAATGGTTTCTAATCGTAACATTATTCCTATCTTGCCAAAGGTGTTTAATTTCTTTCCACACGTTGTCTTTATTTTGTTCTAGTGCTATGTCCTGTAATGACGATGAAATAAAATTTTCAAATGCTACTTGTTGAATGTACATGACACTGAAATTTGCTTTGCAGAAGTTGGTTGCGACGTCTTGCTGATTGTTGCTGAGAGAACGAGATAGTGCGTCTGCTATAACATTTTGTGTGCCGGGAATGTGAACTATTGCAAAATTAAATTCCTGTAAATAAAATTTCCATCTGCTTAATCTGTCGTGAGTGAATTTAGCCGAAAGTAAAAATTGTATCGCTCTGTGGTCTGTGTAGACGGTGGTATGTCTGCCATAAAGAAAGTGCCGAAATCTCGTAAAAGCCCATACAACACATAATGTTTCCAGTTCTGTAACGGAATAATTTCGTTCAGCAGGTGACAAAATGCGACTTGCAAATGCGATGTTTTTAATTACTATTGAACCATCTTCATCAATTTCCTGGAAAATATGTACGCCTAAAGCGGTGTTGGAACTGTCGGTGGCAATGGAAAAATTTCTAGTAAGATCTGGGTGCGACAAAAGTGGAGCATTCAACAAAGCATGTTTCAGGTTCACAAATTCAGAATGTGCTTGCTTATGTCAATACCAAATAGTGTTTTTACCTGTTAATTGGCATAATCTGGGTGTGTCTAACGCAGAGTGATGAATAAATTTACGAAAAAAATTAATTAAGCCCAAAAAACTGCGTAATTGCTTTTTTGTCGTAGGAATAGTAATGTCACGTAGAGCTTGAAGTTTTTCCGGATCAGGCGCAATGCCTTCTGCTGAAATTACGTGTCCAAGAAATTTTATAGAAGTTTTGCCAAAGTGCGATTTACTGAGGTTAACTGTAAGTCCTTGTGCATGAAAAGTTTGCAACAGTTGTTCAAGAATCATATTATGTTCAGACCAGTTAGCTTCTGCAATAATATCGTCTACGTACGTCGTGATTCTGTCTTTAATGCAAACGTGTGTCGGATGGCGTCAAAATTAATAACATTTTCGTGAACAAGATTCTGCGTGTCTAAATTATTGCTTACGTTACTGGAATATGCAACCTGTACTGTGTCTGGTCAAATTCTGTCGTACGTGCTATTATTTACGGGAGGATGCTGTGGCATTTCGATTATTTGAACTGCTCTGTTATTTCTTACTGACGTGTTACGCTATAGATGACACCTATTGCCTGGTTCATTCATGATTATTTGTTGTTGCTAATGTTCTTGCTGCTGATAAGATAGACTGTTATTAAATGTACGCTGATAATTGTGCTCATTATTTTTACGTCTGTCGTAATAGTCATTCCTATACGGTGCATTGCGATAGGAATTGAAATACTGTCTTCTTTGTACGTAGTTGTTTCCTTGCTGCCGTGCGTTACTATTTGTTGGACCTGGGACTATACGTGCACGTGGCAGAACATTAAAGCCTGGTTGACCTTGTGCATTACATTGTTGGTTAGGTATGCTAAGCGGCTGACTTTCATGCTGTTGTAGTGAAAAAGTCTATTGTTACCAAAAAATGCGTTTGCTGTTAATTTTACACATACTGATGATTACGATTTTATCTGTGATTAAAATTACGGCGGTAGTTGTCATTACGGGAGTGCCTACTGAAAATTGTCACATTCGGTAAAAGATTTGTCATATCGGGTTTTCATTACATATTCTTAGTTCTAGATAGAGCAATAGTTAAAGAGCAGTTTTGATAGATATAAAGGATAGTAGAAGAGAAGGCAGAAGTGCAGAAAACTAAAGATGAAACAGCACTACTACAGCTCGGGGCCCTATGCACGCTACGGCACATATTCATTAAAGCGTAATGAATCCCCTGAGGTCTATTACGCACTGCAAATAAATTTTAGCTTTTGCGTTACAGGCAATAGCGGTATAAATTCAAAAGCAAATAGTTGTATCCATGTTAATTCAAGTTTCCTCATTACAGGCAATGCTGATGAAAATACAATAGCAAATTGTCGCATCAGGTTCAAAGCTAGCTTCTGCATTAAAGGTAATTGCGGTGAAAGTACAAAAATAAATTGTCGTATACAGTGCAAATCGTGTATCTGTGTTCAGCCATTATTAAATTCCTTAGATTTTCTTACAGATAAAAATTGCTCGTAATCTACGTTCTTGTCTCTGAATTTGTGAACACGTTCAGTTTTGTGTGAGAATCTGTTTGTCTGTGTCATTTCGGATTTCAAGTTGGGTAGCTTTTCAGATTTTAAGTCGCGTGCCTTTTCGGATTTTAAGTCGCGTAGTCTCTGTAAATTGCTCACATTACACGCGCTGCGTGACTCTGACAAATGCTAGCAACGTGGCGGATTCTGTGACGTATTGGTGACTGAAATAGATTTTAATTCTGTTACTTTAATATTTTCGCCAATTTGGTTGTTGTGTCGTTCACTTTTATTAACAATTCCCGTATTCAGAGTGTGTGAAACTTCCAGTGGCTCTAAATTAAACTCGTCGCGTATCTGTACTGCGTTTTTAGGGCATCGTTCGGTGACTGCATTAATTTCGTGTATTTGCGTTGCGTTTGCTGAACATTGTTCAGTGACGGCATTAATTTCGTCTTTATGTGATTTTGTTGTGCCTACACGTGTACAACTTAATTCTTGTGCAACAGTGCCAACTTCTTCATTACTGTTATTAGCACAAGCCTTAGTATCCTCACGTAATTGTTCTTTACTGTCCTGACATTTCACGGTAACAGCTGTAATCTGCTCACTAACTAGTTTGTTCTGTTCTTTAAGGTCGTCTTGTTTTTCGTTTGTGAGTTCGAAACTTTTATCAATTGTTTCGCTAAGTTGTTTGAAATGGTTGTCGAAACTTTCATCAAGTTGTTTGAAATGGTTGTCGAAACTTTCATCAAGTTGTTTGTGAAAGTCGTCTTGTTTTTTACTAATTTCATTAAGTTGTTTGAAACAATCATCCATCATTTCCTTCCGCTGTTTGTACTGTTCATCAATTTGTAGCAATATTGCCATAATTTGATCAAATCTAAAATGAATATTTCTATTCTCTTTACTGTGTGATGGAGTGTCTGCAATTGTCACATTTTGTGTATCCATTTGGACATTCTGTAATCTACCAGAGGGTTTGCCAGTCGGATGTACACTGTCAGTCACTATTTCGGGATTAAATAAATCCGTCGTACTTTTCGTACACTGTCCATTCTCATTAGAAACATTTGTCTGTACGTTATTTGAATTTTCCAAACCGGGTGAGTTAAGCTGGGCAGCGCTCATTACAATAGTGCGCCCCGCGTCATCAATTGTCGTCAAATCAACAGAAGACACAATCGAGTTCGTTTGTTCATCATTAAGGTAAATATCATCATTAGTGGTTGGAACGCACTGATTGTCAGTGAACACAGGATTGTCATCATTACACTGCGTGTCACAATTGCTATCGGTCACGCTGTTTAAGTCGGTAATTTCATTCAAAACACCTCGCGATACACTATTCACAGTCTTTTGCGGCATTTTTACAATAGTCAAAATTATTCACAAAATAAATAACCACAATGCAAGAAGCAACACACAAATACAACAGAGCAACGAATTGCCGTTGACCTGTAGAAAGAAAGTCACAATATTAGTAAAAGCGTTGCGCCAAATTCTAATTATATCTAAGCAAATAAGAGCAGATATCTGACTGTTTTTCAAAAGACTCTCAACGAAATACGATCCTGGACTGGGTGTCGCCAAGTGTAACCTCCCCACAAAAAATTTAAAAGATATTATTTTAAATGCTAATGAACATTGAGCTAAGTGTAAGCTCCCCCGAGAAATTTTGAAACACAATAGTTGAATGTTAACAAGAATACAACCTAACGTAACCTCGCAGCAAATAAACTCAATGACAATGACAATTAAACAAAAATTAGCAATCTGACCCAAGTATAAGTTCCTCACAAAAAAATGAAAGTCAATTCAGTGATAATAAAATCTCAGTGACAATGAAAACACAAACAGATCGAAATGTCGATCTTAGGCCCTGTTCATTAATTAAACTGAAATTCTTACCTTAGTAAAGCTGCATCTGCTCTTTTTATTTTTGCCATATCTTGGAGGAAATTGATTGCAAAAATTTTGAATTTAAGGGAAACTTTTCTTTAAAGGAAATGGAAGGAAATCGTTCGTTCAATTAAATAGTTCTTTTGTTAAAAAGATTGCTTTGAAAACCATAACTATTATTGGGGCGATTATTGCACAAATTAGTTACAGTTAATTTACATTATTAGCTGAGCGCATTTAAAAATAATATACCTCATCCTGAATCTTGACCAGAGTGCCATGTCGACGCCCACCGACTCCTCACACACAACTGTACTCGACTACTACTACCGACATACTGCACTGCTCGCAGACTGCCCACTGACTACTACTGACAGAGTCCCACTCGCAACTCTCGCGCGGTCAAGCGCAGACTAGCCACGATAAATGGCTCTCTGGTCAGAGACTCTGCAATGCCTCGCCATCGCCGCCACACATCATACGTGTTTCAAACTATAAAACTATAGCGATAGCATATCTCCTAAGAGCAAGTTCAGAGCTCGTCTACTGCATGTAGTGTAATTAAATTAATTCTCTCGCCCAAAATATTTGACTTAGCCACGTCAGACTTTTATTGTGATTACTTACCTGTGTGCTGATTGCACATTTAGATTGAGAGCTTCATCGGCCATCAGCAAAGGAAGCAATGATTTGTTCAATAACTTAAAGTGGTGCATTACTAGCCCAGCGGTTAGTCGGGAGAGCGGATTTGATCAGGCGTTCCCTTAGCCGTTCGCACCGCGGCTTTATATATAACAACGTGCATGGGGGCTTAATTAAATATATAAGATTGAAAATACTTTTTTTGTTTTAGTAACTGTATGTCCGATTACGTAATGTCTCGTAATCGGCTGGCCCTGACTAGTATTATTACGCTATCTGACTGCAAAGAACAATGTAAGAAAATTTCCGTAAACACAGTTAATTAATTAAGACCCCAGCAACTATAAAAATCTACGAAACCAATGAGCACAAGAGTAACTGTTCTGTATGTGGGAGTGTGACTCAACGCCCACATCTGGCACGGTTCTTTTCCAACAAGACAAGAATTTTGATACCAATTATACTGACGTGACAAAAGAAATTTAGAAAAACTATAATTACGCAAGAAAACCAAAATTCACTCTAATACAAGAACACGAGCCAGATGCTTTGTTGACTGAACCTGTAGTGACACATTATTTCAGATACACAACTAATAAAGGAACATTGTAAATTTTACCTTCATATATATTGACGAAATGCACTCATTACAATAACATCTGCTATCTCTCCCATCAAATAACTGCATAAAACATGGAACACTCTTTACTACAACATCTTACTCCAACTTCACGACAACCACGAGCTCTTAACACACACTGTCCTCTACGAGCTCTCTGCTAGCACTGACTGCTATGAACTCTCGACAACCACTGACTGCCATGAGCTCTTAATACGCACTGTGGAGGCGGCTTAATAGTACTCTTTGGCGCACTCTCTGGCGCAGTGGCACAGTGTAGCCACCTTTCATATGCCCCTCCTCCACAGGCCAGAATTTGATGGTATTTTTGCCAGCATTGGTGGTGAAAATACCACCAAATTCGTCCACAAAAATACAGACAAAAAAAAAAGATAATATTAATACCTAAATATCACATAATTAGTTAAAAATTTTGGCTTTGCACTGACCTTACAGTAACCTAATATATAAAGTACAGTAGGCAATACAAATTCTTTTCATACACGTGGCTTTACATAATAGTTTACACAATATACAAAAAAAATCAGTTTATACAAATGTTCACATAAAATGCTTTCAACGATTAGTTAATACAAAAAAGAACACCAACAGGTAACATCTTTTCAGTAGAAGCAGTCCATCAGTTGCACCCAGTAAAGTTTAGCAGGTACACCCAGCAACAAGTCACATTAGTTCAGTAGAAGCAGTTCATCAGTGGCACCCAGCAATGTTGAGTTGGTGCAGACAGCAACAAGTGACATCATTTCAGTAGGAGCAGTCCATCAGTTGCACCCAGCAATGTTGAGAGCAGGTGCAGACACCAACAAGTGACACAATTTCAGTAAAAGCAGTCCATCAGTGGCACCCAGCAATGTTAAGCAGGTGCAGACACCAACAAGTGACATCATTTCAGTAGAAGCAGTCCATCAGTTGCACCCAGTAATGTTGAGCAGGTGCAGACAGCAACAAGTGACTTCATTTCAGTGGAAACAGTTCATTAGATGCACCCAGCAATGTTAAGCAGGTGCAGACACCAACAAGTGACCATCATTTCAGCAGAAACAGTCCATCAGTTGCACCCAGCAATGTTGAGCAGGTGCAAACACCAACAAGTGATATCATTTCAGTAGAAACAGTCCATCAGTTGCACCCAGCAATGTTGAGTAGGTGCATACAGCAACAAGTGACTTCATTTCAGTGGAAACAGTTCATTAGATGCACCCAGCAATGTTAAGCAGGTGCAGACACCAACAAGTGACCATCATTTCAGTAGAAGCAGTCAATCAGTTGCACCCAGCAATGTTGAGTAGGTGCAAACACCAACAAGTGATATCATTTCAGTAGAAACAGTCCATCAGTTGCACCCAGCAATGTTGAGAGCAGGTGCAGACAGCACAAAGTCACATCTCTCAGCAGAAGCAGTTCGATAAAATTCACTAGCACTGATCACACTGTTCATCAGCAGAAATTAAACACGACCAAATGTCACACATCATATTGAAAAGTGCAGGTAACAGTTCAGAATATTTATCTTCACTAATCAGACAGTTCAGGCATGAACAATAGTTTGAATGCACATACAGTGCTTTTACACTAAACATACAAATCATAACAAACACATAAATGATATCAGATAATTGTCCTATTAACTATTACAATACACAAATACCAGTAAACCTATAATATTCATGGGTGTCAGTGCAAGCCACTACAAACAAATAAAATAATATTTAGGAGATAGGTGGGTAGGATTAGGAAAGGAAAACACACAAAACACACTCATTCATCTTTCATCCACATTAAGTACTACTGTGTAATTTAATGGTGTTAACTGTGTAAATGTAATTCTGTCAAAATCTGATGTTCATCATGTGTATCAAGTAGTAGTGGCAGCAATGTATAACAGACAATAATAGTTAGGTCAACGTCATAGTCATCATGTCAAGACCAATGTTTGCCAAGCCAGATCAAATGTACTGTTGTTGAACAACTGTCAGTGAGCCAAGATATGCAATTACTTCCTCTCTTCAAAAAAAAGTATATACTGCTTAGTGATTTAACAAAGTGTGTGTATAGACTATCTTCCTTCTATTTTAGTGTTCTAGTCTGCTATCTTCATCCTCCTTGTTCCATAAGACCAACAAAAAAAAAAAATATGCTCCTCACTTACTTTACCTCTTATACACCAAAACTCCAATAATCAACAGCATCACATAATCTCAATACGTCACTAATACTTCTTCAATACGTCGATACATATAACTCTTATCATCAATATCATTTACCTTATCTCTTGTCCACAAAAACTCCAATATTCTTCAACTTCATATAATCTCTATACCTCAATAATACGTCGCTACATATAAACCTCAGCACCAATATCATTTCACTTCCATAACAACTCTTTCCTCTAGTCAGTCTCCTTGAACAAGTACAGATAAAATCCTAATGCAAACCTCATCATCTCATACAATCCGAAGACACATTGTCAACACACAACCTCTGTGTAATCCATCTGACCCAAATTTTCTACTCATTATAAATTATAAGATACATTTTGGTTCCTTGTCCATCATTAAATAAAAGAAATGCATACCTGACCTCTAACAGACTTAGTTCGAATAACTCTCAGTAATTAAGTACGATTACGGAGTGTGAATGATCATAATATTTCACAGTGTGTACACCACTTCAAGAATCATAGCAGAAGCAAACATGTGGAGTATTTCTTGTGTCAAGTGTCACTTCCTATTTCAATTGCTTACGAAAAATGCAGTCTAATAATTGTCAATGGTCTAAACCTAGTATTGGTATGTCATGTCGTTAGCCTCCTTCTTATTAGCATAAATTATACAGCTTCCATAAAACCTCAACTCATGTGACTTCAATGACTTTCTTGTACTAATGTCGTTCGTCGAATTATAGCAGTTAATTTTCTTATCTTAAAAATATAAGGCACTGAGCGTAAGCAAAACTTGCAATAGCGAGTAAATATACCAGTAGAGAACAGAATGTCAACAAGTGGATGCAGCACAATTCCTACAACGAGGCTCTGCCAAGCGAACAATCTATAATTAATCCAATAGTGTGACCTAAACTCTATGTTTATACACAGTATATCAGCATTTCTATACACCAAATTAAAGAGCAGTTATGGCAACAAAACAGAAATGTGTAAATATGTAATCCATACAAAAAGCAGCAAACATATATCTTACGTAATAAACATGTCATTAGTATCATATCAGCATAAGCAAATGAATGTTCATAAGTCATCTTAATAAGTAAACATGAAGGCACAAGCAGATAAATCACAAAGTATAACTTACATACCTAAACACATCAGCACAATAAATCAGGTTACCATTACAATTTAAATAAATAAGCACAGCAGGCACATAATTAAAAAATATGACATCAGTGAAATAGCAGTGCAGCCAAGCGATGCATAATATACACAAGTTACAACCCAGTTCATTAATCAATAATTGTCAAAATCAGTAAATGTATACAAGCACGTCGCTTCACAAGTAAATCCATAGAACATGAAATTAGCACAAAGTATGAATCACGTAATCGCGAGCAGCAAATTACGTCTAAAGTACGTACCTAAGTGGAAATATGTTACCTGAAAAATGAACTCAATTAATAGTTACCTTTTTTTAGTTAATTAGTTTCTTCTTCGAAATTACATTCTTCCTGAAAATTTCTCGATAGCAAGTCGTCTTAACGTCGGAGACACACAGAATTTACCTGAAGTTCTTAAATACTTTATACAACCGTATCCTGCAAAATACTGAATGTTAATAACAGAATTCATCAAGTCACTATAGCTTTATACTGAATTTAGTCGGAGAAATTAGACTGTGTGTTTGTTTACGGCTGTCAGTGCATTCGCACTGAGCGCTCGATCAGCTGTAGGCGCGTGACGTAGGAAGCAATTGTTTGCGGTCAACGACTGCCTTGTGCGGCGCGCAGACTTGACTGTTGCTTTGAGTATGTGCCGCCGCCAAAACACAGCGCGGTATCCTTGTACTCTCTGCATGTTTACATGTAGCTGTTAGTTTCTCACAAGTATGTCATTCCACAAAAATCTTTACGTTTGATATATGATGTATTCCTTTAGAGCGTCGTGATTTAAGAGTTTCTACTTCGACAGTGTTATCATGAATAATTTTGCGAATTCTATATGGACCGTTATAAAGCAGAAAAAATTTGCGACACAAGCCTTTTCCTTTGTGAGACAAACGGTGGGACTTAATTAATACCTTCTGACCAACTGACAAGAATTTTGAACGACCAGGACGCTTAGCTGATTTCTCTCTTCTAGCAGCCGCAGATGCAATATTTCGTAGAGCCAGGTTGACAACTTCAGAATGCCGCAGTTTCCGTGAAGGCGGAAAAGGAACTATTTCAGAAATGCGATTTGTCGGTGCTTTATTTTTTAATATTAGTAACGGCGGTAAAGAAGTTGAATCATTAGGGAGTTCATTCAGAATATTTTGAAAAATATGAAGATACTGATCCCAAGTTCTGTGATTCTGATGACAATAAAGACGACACAGTTTATTGATTTCCTTCATCCATCTCTCTGAAGCATTAGATTGAGGGTGAAAAAGGGAAATGAAAATTGGTTTAATTTTACGACGCTGTAGAGTACGAAGCCAAATTTTAGAACGAAACTGTGATCCATTATCTGATATGACCTTATCAACATGACCAACTTCTTTAAGAAAATGTTTGATGAAAGCATTAGATACTGAACGAGCTGTTGCTTTGCGTAAAGGTGTAAAACACACATATTTTGACGTCAGTTCCACTGCTACGAAAATGTACGCAAAACCATTAGTAGAACGAACTACTGGACCAAACAAATCGACTGCAGCCATCTCCTTTAATTTCGCTGGAATGATGGGAAACAACGGTGCTCTGTGAGAAATCGTTGGAGGCTTAGCCATTTGACATAATTTGCATTTGGCCAGAACAGATCGAATACGTTTTTCCATATTACTGAAGTAACAATTTTCTCGTAATTTGTGAAAGCATTTTCTGGGACCAAAGTGTGCATAACTGAGATGTGTGTACCAAACCAATTTATTGACCCACTCATCAGGAATACAAACTAACCAAACAGAGTTGTCGACCGATTTTCGTTTAAAAAGAATGTCATTGCGAACTAAATAATGCTGTCTAATAGCTACGCTTTCCTTTCTCCTCCACTTCTCCTTAATGTCCTTCCAGATTGGATCCTTATTTTGCTCCTTAGCGATATCCTGGAGCGAAGACGAAATAAAGTTCTCAAACGCAATACCTTGAATATACATCAAACAAAAATTGTTTTCCTTGCAGTCCTCTTCAGCACTTTGTTTCAAACCCATAGGTGCACGTGATAAAGCATCGGCAACAATATTTGAAGAACCCTGTATGTAAACAATACTAAAGTCAAATTCCTGTAGGTACAACGCCCATCTCGACAATCTACCATGAGTTAATTTTGTCGACATAAGAAATTCCAGAGCTCGATGATCGGTGTAAACCTTAGTATGTCTGCCAAACAAAAATGTGCGAAATTTTGTGAAAGCCCAAACAACAGCCAAAGCTTCAAGTTCCGTAATCGAATAATTCTTTTCTGATTTAGAGAGAACACGACTTCCAAATGCAATAGTTTTCTGTACTACAACGCCGTTTTCTTCTATCTCTTGAAATAAATGTGCACCTAGGCCTTTGTATGATGAGTCCGTTGCCAAACAAAATTCTTTAGATAAATCCGGATGTGAAAGAAGTGGAGCAGCAACTAAAGCATCACGAAGCTGTTCAAATTCTGACTGAGCTTCCTCATCCCAACACCAATTAGATTTCTTTCCGGATAGTTCACATAAACGAGGTGTGGCCAAATCGTCCAATTTAACAAAGCGTCGAAGAAAATTACAGACACCAAGGAAACTACGAACATCACGTTTTGTAGTAGGAACAGCATAATTACGAATAGCATCTAATTTTTCTGGATCAGGAAGAATACCTTCTGTAGAAATAATGTGACCGAGAAATTTCACCTGACAACGACCAAATTCAGATTTTTCCAAGTTCACTGTCATGCCAACTCGTGCAAAAATACGTAACAATGAATCCAAAATTTTGTTGTGCTCACTCCAAGAACGTTTAGCAATAAGAATGTCGTCAACATAAGAAGTGATATTGTCACGAAGACAAACAGGTAAAATTTCATTTAGGCTACGAATAAATGCTGCTGAAGATACAGTAAGTCCAAACGGTAATTTCCGAAACTGGTAACAGTTACCAAAGGCTAAAAAGGCAGTATATTTTCTACAATCAGGGTGGAGTTCTATTTGCCAAAAACTTGCGCGCATATCAATCGTGGATAAAACTTTAATTCCATGGAAATGTTGAAGAAGTTCATCTAAATTTTGTGGGCGGTCAGTTTCAGGAATGATGATGTTATTTATCTGTCTGGAATCCAGAACCAAACGAATTGACCCATCCTTTTTAAGAACAACGTGTAATGGGCTAGTATAAGGACTGACTGCAGGCTCAATAATGCCCTGATCTAACATGTACTGAAGTTCATTCTTAACCTTGTCTCTGTAAGCCAAAGGAATAGCGTACGTTTTCCCGCGAAATGGTGTGTGTTCTTTTACTTTAAATAAATATTGTAAGCCATGTATAGTTCCTGTGTGATGACTAAACACTGTAGCATGTGAAGTTAAAATGTGGTGCAGCTCTTCTCTTGCAACGTCATCTGGCACTTCAGCTTTCTTGACCTTCTCTTTAATTAACTCTTCGCTATTAATTATCTCATCCATCGCGTCTCTGTATCTATTGTCATTATCATGAATAAACACATTGTCGTCATAATGCTCAACGAAAACATCAGAAGTAAGAAACCTTAAACATTTTGTATCTGACTCAGATCTTGTTAAACACTCGAAGAATTTTAGACATTTCGGCATTCCAGCAACGGTCAAATTTACACTTCCTTCTTTAAAGTTCAAAATTGCCTTATGTGCGTTAAGAAACTCCATACCTAATATAATTTGTGTACTGAGTAATGGAACAATAATAAAATTAGCAGAAAATTCGTATCCTTGACAAACGAAATTTAAATTGGTCTGTTGTCTGACCTCCACACTTTTTCCAGAAATCGCACCTCGAATTGTAGTTTTAGAAATAGGTAACACAGGACAGGCAATAGTTCTTTCACATATACGAAAAACTGATTCACTAATGACATTCAGTGGGCTCCCAGGATCTAATACTGCAGTGAACTTATTCTTACCCACACATACTTCAATAACAGGGTGTAAAAATGCGTCTACATTATTTTCCTTTTCGTCTAATAAAATGTCTCTCATGTCTTCCAGGCGTACGTAGTGTAAAGTCGTAGTGTCATTACTTTCTGAACCGTCTATATTGCTGCCAGAAGCCGAAGCTACAAGTCATTGTCGATTGTTTGCGTCACGTCTTTGAGTATTCGCGTCATTTCGCGGATCCATTTCTACGATTTGCACTTGTCTCTCAGAAGTTCTGTCACGTGAAGGATGCCAATTAGGTCCTTCCTGTCTGTTAGATGCAAATTCTTGGCTGTGTCTGTTATTAAAATTTCTGTTTTCCTGTCTGTCTGCATAACTACTTCTTGTGTAATTTCGACTGTCATTTCTGAAATTATTGTTGTACCTACTACCCTGGTTATTTCTGTAGTAAGAATTTCTATTACTGTATGAATAATTTCTGTCTTGATAATACCGATTACTGTTTCCGTATGATTGATCATTCCGATACGAATTACCGTTGTTGTCTGTGTAATTTCTGTTAGAACGTCTGTTATTGTCATAGGGCTGGTATCTATTGTCCTGTCTGTTACGTCTATCGTTCTCAAAATTACCGCTATAACGTCCGTTCCGACCACTATCAATTTTCTCTGAAAATCTATTATAATTACTGTTACAGAAAAAGTTACAAGAGATCCCGTCATCGTTGTCATACTCAAGTTCTTGCAACAAAGTCTTAAAAGTCTCGATGTCGTCCTTACATCTTCCAGCTAAAGCAATTTGTCTTATTGATTGTGGCAGCTTAGTTAAACAAATGCGAATTAATTCAGTCGGGCTATACGGGTTGGACAGGAACTGATTCTTTCGAATCATATCTTCAAAGTACTCTGCCGGCGTGCGGAACTCAGACAGTTTAAAATTACGCTGCATAATCAGACTATGTTTGACTCTGTCTTGTGTGTTTTCGGACCAATATGCCGATAGAAATGCATGATAAAAATCATTTAAATTATTGCAATCTCTAATGAGTGCGCGCATCCGCGTCGCCGGTTCGTTTTCTAAATATCCACACATGAATTCTAGTTTGTGACTTAGTGGCCAATTTGGTGGAAGTGCGTACATAAATTGATCTAGCCATGCACATGGATGTATGTCATTCTTAGAATTGCGGAAGATCTTAAATTTCCGGACAGTCAAAAAGTGTTTATAATCAAAGTTTTCGCCTCGTGGCGACAAAGACCTACCGCGTCTGTCCCAGTCCGAATGTCGATTATTGTAAAGTTCGCGCGCCTGGCGCTCTCTTGTTGCATCCCGTAAATGAAACAAATTATTTTCTTCAAACCCCTCTGCTGTCTGTGATTCGAAATTTCTTCTGCTGTCTTTTCCTACAATTTCGCCTTCGATCTGTTTGACTTGCTTTCGTAATGCCTCAACTTCCCTTTTAACGCGTTCATTAAATTTTCCCTGATTTTCAACATGCTTATTTATGTTCTGATACTCTTCGGTTTCTGCAAATGGTAATGGGGCTGTATCATCCGAATCTCTGTCCCCATGTAAACTAAGATTTGTCAATTTATCTGAAATTTCCTCAACTCTTTCCGATAAGTCGCCTATTTTTTCTTTCTGTTTGTTTACATCTTCCGTAAGTGTCGCGACTCGCGTTTCAGTATTGACACATTTGGTAGTTAACTGTTCATATTGTCGTGTTAGATTATTTATTCTGTCATTTGGTACGGATTCCTCGATCCTTTCAAATATTTCTTCCTTATCCTTTGCACGTTGTAAATTTAACTCTGAAAAATTCTGTACTATCACGCGATCTCTTTCTTCCTGTTCTCTATCCTGTTCCCTTTGTCTGATTTCTACTGCAATTAATCTATTATTGTGAGAATTCAGAATCGGTTGTACTTCTTCCCTGATTTCTTTCTTTAATTCATCTTTCATATTTTTGAAACATGTCCCTATTCTTGAATCTAACCGTGTTTCCAAAGTTCCCATCTCTGTTTTAATTGTTCCTATCTCTGTTTTTAATTCAGATCCTAACCGAGTTTCCATTGTTCCCATCCGTGTTTCCATTGTTCCCATCTGTGTTTTAATTGTTCCCATCTCAGTTTTAATTGTTCCCATCTCAGTTTTCATTGTTCCCATCTGTGTTACCATTGTTCCCATTTGTGATCCCAGATTTAATATTGCACCCATCAACTGCTCCAAGGTAGCCGGTTCGCAATTCTTTTCGCGCCTAACATTTCCCGCAAAACCAGTTTCCTCCGTCATAGCTGTAAAGCTATCTGTGTTCGATACAATTTCAGAATCTTCTATCGTTAATCTCGGATTCTGTGAATTTTCTGATTGAGAAAAATTTTGAAATGGTTCCGGACTATTTTCCCGACTTATTACATTGTTTTCCACTTCATTATCCATCATACTGTTTTCCTCTGTTGGCGAGTTCGCCATGTTAACAATTTCGTTATTCTCACTATTCATCATTTTTGCCTTTTTCATTGATCGCGTAATCATTTACAAAATATACGAAAGATTCGTCACTGTACGAAAATCACACACAATGACCCCTTATCTCCAACAATACTATTCACACGCAATGTCTCCCTCAAACACGATCAATCGAACAATTGAAATAATTGCACAAGATTGTCAAACGCGTATACAAGGCAATAAAAATTAAATTTTGAAAAATACCATTAGAAGAATGCCAATTACCAAATCTACACACTCAATACAGACTACAATCACTAAACTCAAAATTACTACAACAATACTACAGTCTACAATTTTCACAATCAGAAAAATTCCAAGGGACGATCCGAAGCAGCGGTCGCCACGTGCATGGGGGCTTAATTAAATATATAAGATTGAAAATACTTTTTTTGTTTTAGTAACTGTATGTCCGATTACGTAATGTCTCGTAATCGGCTGGCCCTGACTAGTATTATTACGCTATCTGACTGCAAAGAACAATGTAAGAAAATTTCCGTAAACACAGTTAATTAATTAAGACCCCAGCAACTATAAAAATCTACGAAACCAATGAGCACAAGAGTAACTGTTCTGTATGTGGGAGTGTGACTCAACGCCCACATCTGGCACGGTTCTTTTCCAACAAGACAAGAATTTTGATACCAATTATACTGACGTGACAAAAGAAATTTAGAAAAACTATAATTACGCAAGAAAACCAAAATTCACTCTAATACAAGAACACGAGCCAGATGCTTTGTTGACTGAACCTGTAGTGACACATTATTTCAGATACACAACTAATAAAGGAACATTATAAATTTTACCTTCATATATATTGACGAAATGCACTCATTACAATAACATCTGCTATCTCTCCCATCAAATAACTGCATAAAACATGGAACACTCTTTACTACAACATCTTACTCCAACTTCACGACAACCAAGAGCTCTTAACACACACTGTCCTCTACGAGCTCTCTGCTAGCACTGACTGCTATGAACTCTCGACAACCACTGACTGCCATGAGCTCTTAATACGCACTGTGGAGGCGGCTTAATAGTACTCTTTGGCGCACTCTCTGGCGCAGTGGCACAGTGTAGCCACCTTTCAAACGCTGCACGAGAAAAAAGGCCCCAGTTCTCTCCAGACGCTGATTAGCGCACCACCTGTGCCGGGAGTCGCGTCGTGTCGGTATCATTGCCATAAACAGCCTCGGATGCCGTAATAAGTTACTCGGGATATGTGTAACCATGAAATCATTTTCGAGTAAAGTGTTAATTCTGGGATGACTTCGATGATCTATCTTCAGTCTGCGTATGTCATATTTTCACGTGCCGTCGCGGGACAGACATTCTACCGTTATTAGCGTGGCGTTTGATGAACATTATCATCAAATTACGGCGAGTATTCACTTAAGCATTTAATTTTGAATAGTTATAGTTGCATCAGCGCGTTAGACTCTGAACTGCTCCGTTAGTTGGATTGTGTGGATTCTTTTTTGGTCTGTGACTTTCAGAATATAGTGAACATTTTAGAGAGAATCGTTTTTGATTATGAATCCCAGACAATCTCCTAATTCCTCAGAGCTATAAGCTGTAGCTATAAGTGTATTTCTCAGATGAAGTGGGCACTAGGAATTCTAATTACAGGCTTCACGTTTTGCTAATCACTTTCTGGTTGCCAATATTGTAGTTAGAGAGCCAGTGTTGAGAACGGCAAACAACAGCATTAAATAAATAGTAGGAACATTTAATAACAATAAATCCACCCGCCACCCCACATATGGTGCTAATTGGCCGGGAAAAACGAAACATTATAAAAACAATTATTTGCACCTGCCGCCCCACATATGGTGCATCGGCCGGGAATGCATCTTTTCTACATTACATTCTACATTAAATAACCAACTAATTCCACCCGCCGCCCCAGGTAAGGTGCCTCGGCCGGGAAACAAACTGAGTAAAAGTGAAAGTGATTTTTAAATATTCGGATTCGGGAGTAAAATGCGACACGCAACTGAGTAATAGAACAGTGATAGTGTTACGTGTGCATGTGAACGACGCAACTGGATTAACAACGCATCTGGATTGACGGAGCTGGCACTGATTCTAGCGGTGATGCCAGCATCGCGAGAAGCCTGTTTCGCCTCACCGCAGTCGTCCGCGGAGCAGCCGGAGCCGCGCCTGCAGTTGCGGGCCACGTAAACACACAGCAGCCGTCGAAGTGCCGTCTGTAGTTCAACGCGCCGTGTCGCATCAGTAATCCTCGTACGCCGCGCCGGCAACGCCATACGTCGTGCAGAAGGAACTAAGTTAAGTGAAAAGCTGTTAAAAGTTTTACTAACCTGCACTATAAGACTGTCGGCGATGGAACTGCCAGAAGAAACTGAGGTTAAACTTAAATCAGAACCTATGTCTGGTGAGGGAACTGTAAATCCAGAGAACGGTTCAAGTGTAAATATGCATGAAAATAGTAATATTAAAGTCTCCTGACAGTAGTGTGAAAATGGGCAATGATTCAATAATAGAGACCCCTGTAGTAAAGCAGAAATCAGAAACTGTTAATTTAATGGATGATAGTTTAACTGAGGAGTTAAGAACGAAACAGTCATCAGAGGTGGTAGAGTTTAAAAAGGAGAAGTTAGATATGACTGACCAATCAGAAGTTTCATTTAGTTTTGATGATTCTGGTGTTGGAGCTAGTTTTTCGTCACCTGAGTGTGATAAAAAGCCAGCTAGTGAGCAACCCAAAGATACTGGTGCTATTGATTTAAATGTAATATTGCAAGCAATAGCTGCCAGTAATGCAAAAATGTCAGCCAGTAATGCTAGAATGACAGCTGAGTTAAAATCTGATATAATTGAGGTAAATAACAGGATTGTGGCCAGCCAAACCAATTTTAATAAACGGTTTGAGGCAATGGACAATAAATTAGAATCCAATAAAGCTGAATTAGAAACTTACTTCAAGACTGGCTGCAATAAGTTGAAAGAGGATCTGGACAGTTTAAATTATAAAATTGATTGCAATCATGAGGATATTAAGAAAAAGGTTGCTCAACAATTTTCTGAAATGTATAAAACAGTAAAATCCGAAGGTCCTGAGGTTCGCAAAGACTTCCAAATGGAAGATGCGAAGCTGGAGCACAAGTTAACAGAAAAGATCGCGGCGGATGTGAACTGTGCTCAGATAGGTTTAAAGATGTTAATATAAAAGTAAACATATGTCAAGCAGAAGTAGATGCAATCAAAACTGATACTACTCATATTGTGCAAAGAGTAGATAATGTTGAAATGAGAGTAGAAAATATTAGTACTAACATTGCTAACATTGAGAGTAAAGTAGCTTCAGTACCTTCTGGTAATAGTAGTACGCAACAAATTGTAGCTGCAAACCCCGCTTTTATCGGGTGTCGGTAGTTCTTGCGGTTCGATCCAGATAAAAATTTCCACTAGTTAGATTTCTGGAACGATTTTGAAGATGTGATTCCACCAACTTGGTCTGAACGAGAGAAAATCTCTTTTATTAGAAGCCATTTAGCAGGTGACGCCAAGCGTTGGTCAGCTGATGTTATGTTGAAGTGTAAAACATTAGCGGAATTTAAAACAGCTTTCATTAATGAGTATTGGTCTAGCAATGAGCAAAATGAAGTGTTGAGAGAATTTTGGAGTGGAAAACGCTCAATGCAGGCAAGGAATCTATTAAAGAGTTTGCTAGGTCATGCATCTCACGTTTGTCACATTTGGCCGAAAAGCTAAAACCTGAAATGATAATACTAGGTCTTGAAGCCAAACTGCCATGGTATTGGCAAACTAGAATTATATCTGCCCCTAGAGACAATCTGGATCGTTTCATTGAATATTTGGAATGTGTAGCGTGTGTGGCTGCCAATGACGAGCAAGCACGTAGTAACAGAAATGCTAATAACACTAGTAGTAATTTTAAGAACGAGCAGAATGGCAATGTAAACATCAGAACAGTAGGTGTTCGCCATCCTAACAGAGGTAGGAATTGGAGAAATAATTATCAGCACCAACAATGGCATCCAAATAATAGTAATTTTGTTGCAAACAAAATTATGCAGGTAAACAACAGTGCAGAAAGCAATGCTGTGCCAGTTAACTATAATGGAAATAAAGGAAACAGTAGTAGGCCGAGGCAGGAAAACTAGTTCCCGTCTATGAGGATACTGGCGCTCACCAGGCGGTTACTTTTCCTAAGCCAGTAGTTACAGTAATTGGTAAGACAGATCAGAATACTCAGACTGAATATGTGGATGAGGGGTCGGTAGCATCTAAGGATACAGCAGAAATATTAGATCACTCACAGTATTTGATAGATACCGTGTTAGAGACGCTTTCTAAGTGGGAAGAGAAAGAGAAGGTGCAGCAGTGTAACGGTAGGGAAGAGCTACAAAATACTGAATTGTCAGGTGAAGAAGCAGAAAAAATTTATGCTTATATTTACGATGAGCATGATGTGCTCTTATCTAAAGTGCCTGTGCAGGATGTTGATACTGTACTAATAGATTTAGGATAGGAGGTAAGTGAGAACGTAGAGGATAGCCTGTTGGGGGTCGATGAACCCAGTAGCTGTGACCAGTTGTCACTTGAGAAGGAACCCGACGATAATAGTGAAAGTGGTTTAGCTGTAACTAGTGTTATGCCCGGTCTGGAGGCGCAGAATCGCTCAGACTACAGTAATTTGGGTCATGTTCAGCAAACTAAATGTAATGAAGTCGTGCGGTGTTTCGATTTGAAATTAATAGACCAACTGGAAAAGGCAGCTGAAAATGTAATTCAGGAAACCTCTACACACTTTGACCTAAATGTAATGAAGACAGATGTCGATCACTTTAGTTGGAGACAAATCCAAAAGGAACTATTGGATGAGTTTGAGGAGCCACCTGTACAAACTAGAATAAGCCACCCTATAATAATAGTGAATATGTTGGGTATCGATCTACGTTGTCTCTTAGACAATGGACGTGAGGTGAGTGCGATATCTCACTCCTTCTTTGATGCATTACCTGGTAAAGACAAGCTTACAGTAATGAGGGTATCAGGACTAAGAATAATTGGTGCTACTGGCAAGGTGTCAAAAACGGTAAAGCAAGAAGCTTTGCTGCCCTTTAACATTAATGGTAATTTAATTGATCATCCATGCTTAATTGTAAACAATCTCAGTATTGAGGTTTTAATTGGCATAGATTTCTTGTCGAAATATCAGTGTTGTTGACTTTGAAAGAAGCCAGTTAAAATTGGTCTTGCCGATAACCGGATTAATTACGGTACCTTTTATTGATAAACATGTAGTAACTAATGATGAAACTTGGGAGCTGCCTATACGAGTTCTGAAAAATAGGAGATATTGGGACGAAGGTGTTAATCTTAGTAAATATCAAGGACCTTTCAGGATCATAGGAAAACCACATGCCAATTCATATAGGCTAGAGTACCCTAAGAGTAAAAAGCTATTCGGTCTGAGGAACATGATCGACCTAAAGAAGTTCATAGGTAGGTAATGAATTCTGTAGGGAGGATGTTGTTCTGTAACCTCTACACAGTATGGCAGCTGTGCAGTCCCAGTTGTATGAGATCTTCTTTTCCATTTCAGACCTCACTCATTCTTCATCTTTTCTATCCACCTAAAATTTCGACCTCTTCTTTCCAACACGTTAAATTTTCTGTTATGGTTATCAAGCCAATAATAAACTAATGAGTTCTGTAGGGAGGAGGTTGTTCTGTAACCTCTACACAGTGTGGCAGCTGTGCAGTCCCAGCTGTGTGAGATCTTCTTTCCCATTTCAGATCTCACTCTCTCTTCAGCTTTTCTATCCACCTAAAATTTCGTCCTCTTCTTTCCAACAAAAATTTTCCGTCATGACTATCAAGCCATGAGTTATGTAACCATTCTATCCACCGATTAGTGAAGAAAATACCTAATGTGACAAACCTAACAGTGGCATAAACAACAGAGAAGTATGATGTAATTTAGATACAAAGGTATTTGAGTAACAAGTAAGTATAGAACCCGGGTAATATTATAAGTACAAGGTTGTTGTTTTATTGGAAATGGTCCACCAACAGTAGTTTAAAAGGATATACAAATTCGTGTACAAGCAGGATCTGAAGTGGCAGTGAAACCTATTGTATGCATTAGAGCTAACTAATTAATAGTAAAAGAGATTGCTTAGTGTTATGAAAAATATGCAGATAAGTTGTAAGAATGAACTCACCTTGTGCAGCAGGGAATGGCAGTGTAATAGAATTGAACAGTGTTTGTGGTTGAGATGTGAAGGACACGTCCCTGAAGTATTTATAAGGTTGGAGCTAGCCATTATTTTGGTGTAGTGTGTGACAGGACACACCTACACGTATTGAGGTTATGAGTTGGAGGTGTGAATGCGACCATAGGTACCCTTATGTTAGATGAGACAGAACAGCTCATGGTGTCCTATAGGTTTCAGGAATTTAGCATTACGATCGTCCATAATTACTTAATGCACTTTAGTGGTAGGTCGAGACTACATGTGCTTTCAGCGTGGAAATGGATTGCCACGTGAGCAAACTCATCAGCTGCAATACACTATAGACATGAAATAAATGTGCTATCCTATGCTTTAAATGTTAATAGAGTGAGTGTTAAATAAGTACGTACACTAGCAACATAATTGAGTAACATAATGGCAGACATGAAACATTATTTATAGCTCAGCATAAATACACTTCGATGAAGTAAGTACATAATTGCAGATGTGGAACTGACACAGCAGCAGAGGACCAATAAGTGGATTTAGTAGTCAACTAAACGTAGTGTGTTTTGAACACTCAGAACTGTACTATTATCACAAGTTACTCACATGTATAAAGAAGCTGAGAAGACAACTACTAATCAAATATACTCATACTATTTCTAAGAATAAGGTAATTGAAGATGAGTCAGCTAAGTAAATAAAGTACAAATGTATCAGGAATGCACCGAGCATTGGTTCAGTGTTCCGGCCCAGAAATAATAAATTGAAATTAAATAGGATTTATGATTGTATGCCTTGAGCATAAATTTTATCTAGTACATGACTAACGGCGTTTTGAGCCATTTATTTACCGATTTCATGACAGTTAAGTAACCGTGAGAGTAAAATTGAAAAAGTTCTGCTAACTTTATTCCAATAACATACTGAAAGGTAAAATGTATGTATCCCCATTTAATTGTGACCCACCCTTAGATATTAAGTGAACAGAGTCTGAGGCACTCTTTTTGTTTGTTCTACAGGACAAACCAGATAATGGCAGCCTGGTAGCTGCGTGAAAGCATGGAGTGACTTGAACACAACTCACAGTGACCCCTCCCCTTTCCCCATGTAATTTAGAGTGAACATGAAGGACGCATACCATAGCAACTTACCCTCCTCTTCCCTTGTGAATGGAAGTGTAGAACGCCAGCCAAGCGGCTACAACCATGTGTGTAAAAATGAAATTGTCATGATTTGTGAAATTTTCTTTCAGGTTTAGAAAAGACTGCTAAGATATAATTATCTGTTTATGTATCCTGAATAACTGTGTTATTTTCTTTGAATTTGTGTATGTAAAAATGTATTTAACGGATTTAAGATTTTCATAATTTTACTTATTTTATGTGTTTGTCTGTCTAAGGCAATATGTATGCCAAAGTGTTTCATTGATTTTGCTTAAATTTTGAGTGATAATGTTGCTTAAGAGGCAGTGAATATGCCAGCAATTTAAATAATTGAAGTAGGTAGTAAGTTTTCTTTTAATATTTCTATATGTTTACATTTAAATTTTAATTTTTCATATGGAGTTAAGCTGTACTCTTGCTTCCCTTTTTGTGATTAATTTTTTTCCCATTTACATTCAAAAAAAAAAAAAAATAAGTAGAGGGTGATGCAGGGAAGCAGCCTACTCACACCGTATAAAATTCACATCAGTCTTTCCATTGTGTGCCAGCCAGTCCGCTGTAACTAGCTCTGACGTCATAAATGTTGCGCAATACTTTAAAAATCAAGTAAATAATCTAAAATGTTTCTAGCATGTCAGGAGTAATACTAAATTAATGTGTGTTGAATATCAGTTCGATAAATTTAACCATTTTCGAAAGTTGGACGCTTTTCTGTAAAAACCATTAGCACAACAGAAAAGAGCCAGAAACTTAAAAATTTATATTTAGATTCCTTTTTCATAATAATTTAGCAGAAACAGTATTCTGAATCTGACAAATTAAAATTTTAGTTGAAATTCATGATTTTCTGTTTTTTATCTTAGAAATTAAGGAAGCAAGATAGATTAAGTAGGCGAATAAATAAGGCTAGGATGTTTAAATTTAAATAGAAGGGAGATCCACTATAATCATAAAGATGTGAGAAGTTTCAACAGAACAACTATAAAACTATAGCGATAGCATATCTCCAAAGAGCAAGTTCAGAGCTCGTCTACTGCATGTAGTGTAATTAAATTAATTCTCTCGCCCAAAATATTTGACTTAGCCACATCAGACTTTTATTATGATTACTTACCTGTGTGCTGATTGCACATTTAGATTGAGAGCTTCATCGGCCATCAGCAAAGGAAGCAATGATTTGTTCAATAACTTAAAGTGGTGCATTACTAGCCCAGCGGTTAGTCGGGAGAGCGGATTTGATCAGGCGTTCCCTTAGCCGTCCGCACCGCGGCTTTATATATAACAACGCTGCACGAGAAAAAAGGCCCCAGTTCTCTCCAGATGCTGATTAGCGCACCACCTGTGCCGGGAGTCGCGTCGTGTCGGTATCATTGCTATGAACAGCCTCGGATGCTGTAATAAGTTATCGGGATACGTGTAACCATGAAATCATTTTCGAGTAAAGTGTTAATTCTGGGATGACTTTGATGATCTATCTTCAGTTTGCGTATGTCATATTTTCACGTGCCGTCGCGGGACAGACATTCTACCATTATTAGCGTGGCGTTTGATGAACATTATCACCAAATTACGGCGAGTATTCACTTAAGCATTTAATTTTGAATAGTTATAGTTGCATCAGCGCGTTAGACTCTGAACTGCTCCGTTAGTTGGATTGTGTGGATTCTTTTTTGGTCTGTGACTTTCAGAATATAGTGAACATTTTAGAGAGAATCGTTTTTGATTATGAATCCCAGACAATCTCCTAATTCCTCAGAGCTATAAGCTGTAGCTATAAGTGTATTTCTCAGATGAAGTGGGCACTAGGAATTCTAATTACAGGCTTCACGTTTTGCTAATCACTTTCTGGGTGCCAATATTGTAGTTAGAGAGCCAGTGTTGAGAACGGCAAACAACAGCATTAAATAAATAGTAGGAACATTTAATAACAATAAATCCACCCGCCACCCCAAATATGGTGCTAATTGGCCAGGAAAAACAAAACATTATAAAAACAATTATTTCCACCTGCCGCCCCACATATGGTGCATCGGCCGGGAATGCATCTTTTCTACATTACATTCTACATATAAATAACAATTTATTCCACCCGCCGCCCCACAAGTGGCTTCATGGCAACGGCATACATAACCACCGACAGGGGGAACTTTGCCTCACGAGCAGGTGATAGTGATCTTGCCACTGTACATCCATTGGCCTTAACCTGTGAAGTCGCGCCACAGAGAAGTTGCATGATGGTACTTATGAAGGTCTGAGGGAAGGCCAGCTGCCGCAATGTCTTGTCAAGATAGTCGTGAGATACCTTACTGAAGGCGTGGTCAAAGTCCAGTAACGCTGAGGCACCACATGCGCGGTACACCTCAGCCAGTGTGATGACATCGTGGTAACCACTGTCTGTATGTTGTTGTTATTTCTAAGACACGTCTACTGTATAGAGACGACTTGGTGCAGAACACTCTGAATGCAGGCAACCAGAATTCTCGTAAATATCTTGAAATCACCGTTAAGCAGCGTATGAGGCCGGTAATGGTCAACTCCCCTTCTGGCAGATGGCTTGGGGATCGACATAAGAAGGCTTTCGTCAAAGATGGTAAAAAGACGAGGGCTAGTAGAAATCCTTGGGTAACAGAAGAAATATTGAATTTAACTGATGAAAGGAGAAAATATAAAAATGCAGTAAGTGAAACAGGCATAAAGGAATACAAACGTCTCAAAAATGAGATCGACAGGAAGTGCAAAATGGTTAAGCAGGGATGGCTAGAGGACAAATGTAAGGATGTAGAGGCCTATCTCACTAGGGGTAAGATAGATACCGCCTACAGGAAAATTAAAGAGACCTTTGGAGATAAGAGAACGACTTGTATGAATACTAAGAGCTCAGATGGAAACCCAGTTCTAAGCAAAGAAGGGAAAGCAGAAAGGTGGAAGGAGTATATAGAGGGTCTATACAAGGGCGATGTACTTGAGGACAATATTATGGAAATGGAAGAGGATGTAGATGAAGATGAAATGGGAGATACGATACTGCGTGAAGAGTTTGACACAGCACTGAAAGACCTGAGTCGAAACAAGGCCCCCGGAGTAGACAATATTCCATTGGAACTACTGACGGCCTTGGGAGAGCCAGTCCTGACAAAACTCTACCATCTAGTGAGCAAGATGTATGAAACAGGCGAAATACCCTCAGACTTCAAGAAGAATATAATAATTCCAATCCCAAAGAAAGCAGGTGTTGACAGATGTGAAAATTACCGAACTATCAGTTTAATAAGTCACAGCTGCAAAATACTAACACGAATTCTTTATAGACGAATGGAAAAACTAGTAGAAGCCAACCTCGGGGAAGATCAGTTTGGATTCCGTAGAAACACTGGAACACGTGAGGCAATACTGACCTTACGACTTATCTTAGAAGAAAGATTAAGGAAAGGCAAACCTACGTTTCTAGCATTTGTAGACTTAGAGAAAGCTTTTGACAATGTTGACTGGAATACTCTCTTTCAAATTCTGAAGGTGGCAGGGGTAAAATACAGGGAGCGAAAGGCTATTTACAATTTGTACAGAAACCAGATGGCAGTTATAAGAGTCGAGGGACATGAAAGGGAAGCAGTGGTTGGGAAGGGAGTAAGACAGGGTTGTAGCCTCTCCCCGATGTTGTTCAATCTGTATATTGAGCAAGCAGTAAAGGAAACAAAAGAAAAATTCGGGGTAGGTATTAAAATTCATGGAGAAGAAATAAAAACTTTGAGGTTCGCCGATGACATTGTAATTCTGTCAGAGACAGCAAAGGACTTGGAAGAGCAGTTGAATGGAATGGACAGTGTCTTGAAAGGAGGATATAAGATGAACATCAACAAAAGCAAAACAAGGATAATGGAATGTAGTCTAATTAAGTCGGGTGATGCTGAGGGAATTAGATTAGGAAATGAGGCACTTAATGTAGTAAAGGAGTTTTGCTATTTGGGGAGCAAAATAACTGATGATGGTCGAAGTAGAGAGGATATAAAATGTAGGCTGGCAATGGCAAGGAAAGCGTTTCTGAAGAAGAGAAATTTGTTAACATCCAGTATTGATTTAAGTGTCAGGAAGTCATTTCTGAAAGTATTTGTATGGAGTGTAGCCATGTATGGAAGTGAAACATGGACGATAAATAGTTTGGACAAGAAGAGAATAGAAGCTTTCGAAATGTGGTGCTACAGAAGAATGCTGAAGATTAGATGGGTAGATCACATAACTAATGAGGAAGTATTGAATAGGATTGGGGAGAAGAGAAGTTTGTGGCACAACTTGACCAGAAGAAGGGATCGGTTGGTAGGACATGTTCTGAGGCATCAAGGGATCACCAATTTAGTATTGGAGGGCAGCGTGGAGGGTAAAAATCGTAGAGGGAGACCAAGAGATGAATACACTAAGCAGATTCAGAAGGATGTAGGTTGCAGTAGGTACTGGGAGATGAAAAAGCTTGCACAGGATAGAGTAGCATGGAGAGCTGCATCAAACCAGTCTCAGGACTGAAGACCACAACAACAACAACATCGACAAAGATAGGTGGCAACCGCTCTGCAGGTTTCATCAGTTCTTGATACATCCTAACCCATTGGGGCATTATAACATCATGGAACATACTACATCCCAAACGGGTCTTTGGCTGGCCGTCATAAATAACGATGGCACGGCATCTGCTTATGTTCAAGTGGGATGGAACATGTTTATTAATGTCTATGCACACCTGGTGCACCCCATTCAGAGCTGGGTACATGGTAAAGTGAACCCATTTTTCCGCTGTATGGCCTGTCACAGTGCCATAGGGTCTAAATGCTTTGATTACCATCTCTGCTCAAATGGCAACTCGAACATGTGCGCCGTCCTCTGGCCGACACCTGCTTGTTCCACTTCACAGGGCGAATGGGTACATCCGAATGTCTGAATTGAAGGTCGCTCATCGTACTGAGAATACTTTCACAAGCCACGCTGTCTACCGATTTCACATAGACCATGACACTCACGATGGAGAGGTGAATCCCTACTAGTTCATGATAATCGATGAGAACGTAAAAAATGTTCAGTTTCCGGTGCTTTTGGTCACGCATACCCTGTTGTAAAACTGAACTTCAGTGTTGACCTTCGTTGTGATGGTTTTAGTCGCACATACTCTGTCGTAAAACTGAAGTTCAATGTTGACTTCCGTTGTGAAAATGCCATGGTGCCTCAAAGGAAGTAAGCTGCACGGAGACGACTGTAAACCACAACACCGTGTGGGCGCTAACACGGCAAGGACGTAAACAAGGTGTTAGAGACATTCCCCTGCCGAAGACAAACTGCGTCCGCCTTGGCCATCCAGACACGGTCCATAACTGACTCAAATTTCCGACTTATCCACGCACTACTGACGTAGCGTCCCTGACCATAACCCTCACTATTCGCAAAGATTCGCTGATTTCCGTAAAAGTTCGACTCTATTTGCGCATCTGCACTGAAGGTATCATTGGACCGTCACGAGCTAGTTACATATGTGCGATGTCCGTTCTTTAGGAAATGTCCGAAAGAAAAGATGGTGGTCCGTCCATGGGATGCGGACGTTCATCACAACGGTCCCTTTGGTGCTCTTCGAGTGAGTTGGCCGTGTGGATTTTATCCTCTCTTTTCTCTCAGCATCACCCAGTACGAACATTACACTACGCTACGCGCACGCGCCCATTAAAGTCACCTACACTTAGTGTATACATATACATACTCAGCTCTCATACTTCGCTACGTAAAGATGCCAACAGGCACAGAAGATAGGAAAAATCTTCCCTAAGGCACCTGAACCCGGGTGTCGCTGCCATTAATGCCATATGACTTTACTCTTTTACTTTTTGTGCGAAAGTTACTTTCGTGCTTAAGTTCTGTACATCGTTATTCGTAGTTGTACTATCTGTGCAACTACAGCGTTTTTGTCGTTACGACACTGTCTGGTTCACAGATGGGTCGAAATCAGACTAAGGCGTTGGGGCAGGGGTGTACAGTGTTCAGCCAAGACTGGAGGGCATCATCTCTCTAGGAAAACCAGCCTCTGTAATCCAAGCTGAAATTACTGCAATCAGGGCATGTGTGGAGGAGAATATGCGTAGGTGCTACAATGATCGTAGCATCTACGTCTATTCAGACAGCCAGGCAGCCCTGAAATCACTGGCAGCTCCTGCAACAACATCTAAGATTGTTGCAGAATGCCAGAGGGATCTAGTGGAGCTAGGGGGAAGCAACAGGGTAAACCTAGTGTGGGTCCCTGGTCACTCAGGGATCTGTGGCAATGAATAAGCCGACAGATTGGCCAGGATGGGGGCAACGACTTCATTTATTGGACCGGAACCTGTCCTGGCAATCACCAAGGCTATGACCAAACTAGAACTACGGAACTGGCTCAGGAAACAGTACGTAAAATATTGGACCGAGGTCCATAAAAAAAACATGGTAAGGTAATTATGCCCATGCCATGTTTTAAAAGAAGCTCTGTAATCCTGGGATTGAACAGGAAAGAGATCAAACTCATGACTGGACTGATGACCGGCCAAGGGAATTTCAAAGAACACCTACCACAATGGGTATAATGGAAGTAGACCCTAAATGTAGGATCTGTGATGAGAGTGGAGAAACTGCATCATACCTAATCTTCGAATGCATGGCATTGGAGAGCAAAAGATACAGAATCTTTGAGACAACTAGACCTGAAGAAATTGTGTCTAATAAAAAATTGGTAAAGGGACTCTTTGCACTATTTAAGGGCATTGGTTGGCTTTACTAGATACACAGGGAGCGATACCGCACAATAAACTCGGTTTTGGTGCGTGTTAGACGTAAACTGTTTTAGCTTCCCTGCCAAAATCAAATCAAATCAAGAATGAAATTTTCACGCTACGGCGGAGTGTGCGCTGATATGAAACTTCCTGGCAGATTTAAACTGTAAAGTTTCAAATCAAATCAAATTCTCTCGAACAATTTAGAGCCTTCAACCCGTTGATGCCCAGTGGTGTTTTATTTTACCTGTCTTAGAATGTAACTGACAGATGAGATGTTCTTCTCGAATAACTTTCTACTAGGTAGAAAAATTTTGTATGTAGGTCATTTATCTTACTGCGTATAATAGCCGGAAGTTATCAATTGATAACATACATGCAGCAACCGATAACACGTGATAAAAAGCCCTGATTTCAGATACGTTCACTTACTGATAAGCACTTATCGCTGACAGGCTAAGATACAGTCGACTAGGTCAATTCTGTAGATCCATAAACAGTGAGAAAAACAACAGCATTCTATAAGCAGATAAAATATTCACATCCAACATTGATTGGTCGGCATGTACAACTCCAACACAACGGAATAAGGCCCGAATCCCGATGTTGCCATTTTAATGAGTTCTGCTGTCTGATTTCGGTTTCCTGTGATATTTGATAATACGTATCAAGTGCAATGTATCACAGCGAGAATAACTTTATGAAAATTCAAGCAATACAAATTTCATGCAGTCTACCTACACGAAAATAATAATAAATATTGTGAATGAATAGCACTATAGCGCATATGTTCTACAGTATGAATTTATTTTGTTAAGTAGCTGTAGTCTTACAAGATCATAATCAGACTTTGACTATCGCCGTCAGCGAGAGTACAATATTCGTGAAAAACATTGAAAAACATGTTACAAAAAAAAAAAATGGCTCTGAGCACTATGCGACTTAACTTCTAAGGTCATCAGTCGCCTAGAACCTAGAACTAATTAAACCTAACTAACCTAAGGACATCACACACATTCATGCCCGAGGCAGGATTTGAACCTGCGGCCGTAGCAGTACCTCGGCTCCAGACTGTAGCGCCTAGAACCGCACGGCCACTCCAGCCGGCAAAAACATGTTACATATCGAGAGTGAAGGCTGCTTAGTATGTCGAAAGCCCTGGAAATCAAAAATCATCTCGCCACAGTCCTGACTTAGTGGCCGAGCGGTTCTAGGCGCTTCAGTCTGGAACCGCGCTGCTGCTACGGTCGCAGGTTCGAATCCTGCCTCGGGCATGTCTGTGTGTGACGTCTTTAGGTTAGTCAGGTTTAAGTAGTTCTAAGTCTCGGGGACTGATGATCTCACATGTTAAGTCCCATAGTGCTTAGACCCTTTGAACCAGTTTTCACTTATTATTAAATCACCAAACACAACTCAATACTTTCACTCTTCACTTAATCCTAGTAGTTTTTCAGTGCTTCTCACACTATCTGGCCAAGCCGTTCCTCCATTCTTCCTGTATTTATTTATTTTATTGTGTTTGTCTAGGTGCTCCATATATTCTGTTGTTTTATAATATGTATAACTGCCCTACAGTACGAGAAATTCTTCATCCAGCAGGTATATAATTTTAGCTTATTTATTCCATTTTACAACTGTCAATTCTGTCTTTACATCTGCATCTAAATCCATACTCCGCGGAGAGTATTTTGTGTGCCACTATCACTTCACCTTTTTCTTATCCCAGTCGCCAATGTCTTCAGGTTCTTTTCGCGAGATATATGTAGTAGGAAGCAATATATTGGTTGACTCTTTTAACAACGTACGCTCTCAGAGCTTTTAACAGTAAACCATACCGTGATGAAGAACGCATCCCTCGCAGCTTCTGCCACTGGAATTGGCTGAGCATCTCCGTGACGCTTTCGTGCTTGCTGAATGAACCTGTAACGAAACGCACTGATCTCCTTTGGATCTTCTCTATTTCCTCTATCAAACCTATCTGGTACGGATCCCAAACTGAAGAGCAATATATTGGTCTAATCAGGAATTTGTAAGCTACCTCATTTGTTGATAGACTGCATTTCTGAGGACTCTTCCAATGAATCTCAGTCTCTCGTCTTCCTTATCTGCAATTAGTTTTATGTAGTTGTTCCACTTTAGATTGCACCGTATACATACTCCTTAACATTTTACGAAAGCTATTGCATCCAGAGATTGTTCTGTAATAGCGTATTTACACGATAATTGGTGTGTGTGTTCAGATGTGTGTGAATTGCTAAGGGACCAAACTGCTGAGGTCATCGGACCCTAGACTTACACACTACTTGAACTAACTTAAAGCAACTTACGCTTAGGACAACATACACCCATGCCCGAGGGAGGAGTCGAGGTGCGCGATTTGTGACGTGGCACCTCTAACCACGTGGCCACTCCGCGCGGCCAATAATTGGTCTTTCTGTGTATTCGAAATACGCTGCATTTCTTTCGGTTGAGGACCAACTGCCACTCCCTGCATAAAGCGTCGATCTGCTGCAGGTCTTCCTGCATTTCGCTACAATTTTCCAGCGTTGCGTCTTCTCTCTATATAATAATTCCGCGGAAAGCCTCATGGAGCTTCCAGTGTCTACTAGGTCACTTATGTACGAGGGCTTGCTGGAAACTAATGCCTTCGAATTTTTTTGTGAAAACTATTGAAGTGTCCTAAACAAAACGAACGTTGTTAACATACTACATCTTTTGTTGATGCCTACATATTTATTTCTCAACATAATCACCGTAGCGACGAACACATTTCTCGACGGCTACCAGTTCATTGATACCGTCACTGTAGAATCTTTGACTATGTTAACGGAGCCACAACCTAAACTCTGCCAGCAACGCTTTATCACTATCATAGTGAAATCCTTGAAAGTGTTCTTTCAGGTTTGGAAACAGAAGAAAATCGGATGGGGCCGAGTCGGGACTGTACGGAAGATGATCAAAGGCAGTGAACCCATGGCGCAGGATTTCGGCATACGTCGCAGCTCTCGTGTGTGGTCTGGTATTGTCAAGCAGAAGGAGAGGATACTCCATGTGTAGATGAACTATTCGAAATCGAAACTCGATTCTAACATGCTATTTCTCACACAACGACATCGTTTTGTTACACATCACCATGTTACAGGCCACAATTCTGAGCCCTCCAGCGGCAGAAATTATGTAGACGTGATGAATAAAGATGTAGACTGTTGATAACGTTTGTTCTATTCAATAAGTTTTAAGAGTTTTCACATAAGAAATTCGAAGCCATTACTTTTCAGCACGTCTGCTCCTATACCACTCTCTTGGCGTACGCCTGAGGTTGCATTTAAATCTCTGTTCAGAATGACATGCTGTGTTCTGTTTGCTAGAAACTTTTCAGTCCAATCACAGCTTTAGTCTAATATTCCGTAGGCTCGTATTTTGTGCATTAGGTGGAAGTGTGAAACTGTATCGAATGGCTTCCGGAAGTCAAGGAACATGGTGTCTACCTGGACGCCTGTACCTACTGCTTTCTGAATGTCATTACTCTAAGCACTATGGGACTCAACATCTGAGGTCATCAACCCCCTAGACTTAGAACTACTTAAACCTAAGTAACCTAAGAACATCACACACATCTATGCCCGAGGCAGCATTCGAACCTGCGACCGTAGCAGTCGCGCGGTTCCGGACTGAAGCGCATAGGACCGCTCGGTCACAGCGGCCGCCCACAGCGGCCCGCTGAATCTCGTGGACGAACACAGAGAGCTGGGAGTGACGCGATCGCTGTTTCCGTAACCCTTGTTGATCTCTACAGATGATATTTTCGGCCTCTAGAATTGTCATAATAGACGAGCGTTAAACGTGTTCCAAAATTCTAAGACAGAACCACGTTTTTCACTTTGTATCTGTTAACACCTTACACCTACAAAACCTTTTAACCTATTCTCCAATAGGCCTACTCTTGTATTAATTTTATTTTGTTGTGATTGTTCATTTAATTTAAATTCTTATATAGGCATTGTATTTTCGAGTTTTAACATTTGTCCGGTCTGTTCCCTTTATATCAGACTGACTCATAGCGTACCAAACTGCATGCGAGCACAAAGTGTAGATCGCGTGCGGGCTGAAATGAGTCTGTACTTCTGTGATGCAAGCTCATTCAGCAGCAGATGCCTGTACGTCTGTGTCAAATGAACCGTTCGATACCATTCATATTCTGACGGCGTTTCTTTGTAATTGCAAAATTTATTTTTGTTATGGAAGTTGCTAGGATCATTATGACATTTGGCGAACACTATTTGAAATTCCGCTTATCATATTATATCCTATCCGTTATAATTTGAAAATACGTTTCTTTCATTTTCGTGTTACTTATGAAATTACATCTCCTTCTGTCGTTAGTAACTGGATGACATTTGAGCATTTAACGTCATTTAGATAGCAAAACTACGTTACACTGGAATGGCAGTGCGGTTCTAGGCGCTACAGTCTGGAGCCGAGAGACCGCTACGGTCGCAGGTTCGAATCCTGCCTCGGGCATGGATGTGTGTGATGTCCTTAGGTTAGTTAGGTTTAAGTAGTTCTAAGTTCTAGGCGACTGAGGACCTCAGAAGTTCAGTCGCATAGTGCTCAGAGCCATTTTTTTTAACGTTACACTATTATACACGTAATTATTTGATCGGATTGTTACTGTGAAACTTGTTTGTCTTGAATATTAATTTTTCGGTAAATGTGAAAGTCAGTTTCCGTAAATATTCATCTTTGACTCATTGTACCATTGAATCGTGGTATCTTTTTTTACTGTGTATTTTTATGAGTTTGCGGAGTCTTTAGTGTGTCCTAAGGAGAGCAGATGTGGTGAGACATGACAGCGATTTGCCTCTTTGTAAGATGAAGTGTGATTATTGTTTTGTGAGCTGAATTCTATTCAATACGTTTGAAATCAAAATGTTAATTTCTGTAAATCTACAATTCTGAGAAATAATACAAATATTTAAAGCTGAAAGCCAGAGTTCATTTCCAAAGCTAACCTATTTCATTCAGACTGTTATATGATGATAATCAGAGTTACTACAACAATTTCTTTCTTGACAACTAAATGTCTTCACGCAAACACGTCAGACGTGAACATCTTATGATTCTTCCGCTGGCAGATTACTGGACGACATGCGGAGCCACGGAATCTACCAGAAGATAAAGACGTGTATTTACTTTGTTTGAAAGTTTACGTAACAATCATTTTAAAGTCAGTATACAGCGCGGTTGCCGGCCGCTGTGGTCGAGAGGTTCTATTCGCTACAGTCAGGAACCATGCGGGTGCTACGGTCGCAGGTTCGAATCCTGCCTCGGTCATGAATGTGTGTGATGTCCTTAGGTTGGTTAGGTTTAAGTAGATCTACGTGTAGGGGACTGATTACACCAGATGTTAAGTCCCATAGTGCTTGGAGCCATTTGAACTATTTTTGTACAGTGCGGTTTCCCATCAAATGCAATCAAACACACGCACGTCAGATTGTACTGTCAGAAAATTTTTGGTAACTTGAACTTTATGAATTTTAGTATCTGAATGTTAGTTAAAAGAAGGGGCTGCCCATTTAGAGGACCGAGGCTCGGTGCTTCTCGGAAGTACTTTGTACAGTGCGGCATTTCATTTAGCATTCCGGTGGGGTACTCTTCGAGCGGCACGACTTGTTTTAGTTCGAGAGAATCGTAGTGTTAGCGCTGTTTATCCATCGCTATTTGTTCGTGGTGTAAAGGAAGCTCACGGGTCCATTGGCTGTTTGCAAAAAACAAGCAACCTAGCGATCTATCGTCAGTAGCCTTTCAATGAATGGAAATGACAGAAGAGAAGTATAAGAATTCTCAATATTGCATACAGTCGCATATTCGACAGGTACCTCAAATTTGATACGCAACACTATTACAGTACCATATAGAAAGAATTTAAAGATTCAGTTGACGACGCCAAGAGGAAAAAAAATCACAACGATCGACAGAAGGAATTCATTGTTCTGTGCATTAAGAAGCACTTTGTGTTAAATTTAGAGGCATGGAGCACGTAATGAAACTGACGGTACTTTTTTTGAAGTCGCACGCGTTATCCCACTGTCAGGTTCAACAATTGTCGATGGAACTGAGCGAGGAGTGTGGAGACTTTATATATTACTGCAAAGGACGTTGGTTAAGTCATGTGTCATGCTTGGGCCGATTTTTCGGTATAAAACCCTCCATTGTTGAATTTGAGGGAGAAAAAGTGGTGCAGGAACGAAAATTAGGACATCCGCAACGAATTACAGATCTCGCATTTTAAGTGGACTTGACTGCACACTGTCCATAGTAAGACACTGCAAGGCGAGAACCAACTTTCTTGAGGTTTGATGGGTCTGACCTACTTCTGACCTATGTAAGACATTACACATTGGTAAGGTATTTTGTAAATTCCGACCTTCCGCAGTTGTCCTACACTGATCCCAGAAGATCCGCAGTCTTAGATGGTGGGCGGATAACTACTTTCACCTGAAATTTATGGAGAATTCTTGCAGTCTTAAACGAAATGTTGACAATAAAAGGAAGAACTGAATGATCAAACAAAATTCGGGCTTGGATCCGGTTGTCGTTCTATCTTAAACTAAATGTTGCCAACAAAAGGAACAAAAGCTAAAGATTTTGCCGGCGTGTTCTCTTCTTTTCCCACTTCCTAGCCCTCTATTTTAGTCGATAGTGCCCTGTTACTCTTCCAGGTAGAATATCTATTTTCTCTGAACTCTCTCTAGGTGGGCGAGCTCTTTAGGTTAACTATCTACAGGGTGATCAAAAAGTCAGTATAAATTAATAAACCACGGAGTAATGTAGATAGAGAGGTAAAAATTGACACACATGCTTAGAATGACATGGGATTTTATTAGAACAAAAAAAAAAAAAACAAAGTACTGCTAGACGCGTGAAAGATCTCTTGCGTGCATCGTTTGGTGATGATCGTGTGCTCAGCCACCACTTTCGTCATGCTTGGCCTCCCAGGTCCCCAGACCTCAGTCCGTGCGATTATTGGCTTTGGGGTTACTTGAAGTCGCAAGCGTATCGTGATCGACCGACATCTCTAGCGATGCTGAAAGACAACATCCGACGCCAATGCCGCACCATAACTCCGGACATGCTTTACAGCGCTGTTTACAACATTATTCCTCGACTACAGCTATTGTTGAGGAATGGTGGACATATTGAGCATTTCCTGTAAAGAACATCATCTTTGCTTTGTCTTACTTTTTTATGCTAATTATTGCTATTCTGATGAGATGAAGCGCCATCTGTCGGACATTTTTTGAATGTTTGTATTTTTTTGTTTCTAATAAAACCCCATGTCATTACAAGCATGTGTGTTAATTTGTACCTCTCTATCTACATTATTCCGTGATTTATTCAGTTTTCAAGTTTATACTGACTTTTTGATCACCCGGTATATCTGAGACTGTGTGAGCTCTGTATGCGAGTGTTTTAAGCACGCTCATAACCTGCGATGGCTGATGAAAACTCGACGCTTGTTAATTCAAATCAGTATGAATGGGATTACTGTAAGACATGAATGCTCAGAGAGCCATCATTGTTCCATCTAACCAAAATATCCAAGAAAAGCAGGCAACCATATTTCTCTTCTTCCATTGTGAACCGAATGTTGTAATGAATGCAGCTGAGATGATGTAGAAGTTCCGTTAATTTATCTTCTCCATCATGAGGCCACACTATGAAAGTATTGTCCACATACTTACAAAATATAGTTGGCTTAAGGGCTGTCGATTCAGGTATTCTCTCCTCAAAATTCTCCGTGAAAAGGTAGGCCATATGATTTCAGCAGACATCTTGTTTCGCCGCTGAGATCAGTGGTTGGCAAACGCTCACACCCCATCTCTAACTCAGTTGACCTTACCATAGACTGGAGGCTCTCCGTTTAAGCAGTTCGGATCGTTTTATTAACTTCGATAAGGTATGCTTTTTACAAAGGCCATCCCGCAGATTCTTTGTCACTAATTGCTAATAACTTTCAGAAGACATCAATGCTTTGTTTCTGCGAGCTCTCTCCTCAATTTACTTTAATTCGACCAAGAATATTTTGAAGATTGACGGTCATCCTTTTTATGGAGGATTTCCAGGAGAGAGCGTTTGAAACGGCTGTCAAACATCCCTATTTTGTATAGAAGAGGGCGATACTTTCACAGTATAGTCTCATGGGGAATATAAATTAACGGAGTTTCTACGTCGCCGCAACTGCATTCATAACAACATTCGGTTCACATTTGAAACAGAGAAATATGGTTGGCTGCCTTTCTCAGATGTCTTGGTTAGACGGAAGAAGATGGCTGTCTGGATATTTATACTAATTTGTGTCTACAAGCATCGAGTTTTCATTAGCCGTTGCGAACTATGGGTGTGCTTAAAACGCGTACAGAACTCACACAGTCTCAGATAGCCGGCCGAAGTGGCCGTGCGGTTAAAGGCGCTGCAGTCTGGAACCGCAAGACCGCTACGGTCGCAGGTTCGAATCCTGCATCGGGCATGGATGTTTGTGATGTCCTTAGGTTAGTTAGGTTTAACTAGTTCTAAGTTCTAGGGGACTAATGACCTCAGCAGTTGAGTCCCATAGTGCTCAGAGCCATTTGAGCCAGTCTCAAATATTGATAGTTAGCGTAGAGAGCTCGCTCACCTAAATACAGTGTTAAGGGAAAGTGGATATTCTATCCGGCAGAGTAACAGGAAGTGGAGGAAGAGGAGAACATGTCGGCAAATCCTTAGCTTTTGTTCCTTTTGTTGGTAACATTTAGTTTAAGATAGCAAAGATTCCTCCATAAATTTCAGGTGAAAACGGTTTTTCGGTAACCACCTAAGGTTTAGATAGTTCAGATGGCTCTAAGCACTATGGGACTAAACATCTGAGGTCATCAGTCCCCTAGAACTAGTTAAACCTAACTAACCTAAGGACATCACACACATCCATGCCCGATGCAGGATTCGAACCTGCGACCTTAGCAGCAGCGCTGCTCCAGACTGAAGCGCCTAGAACCGCTCGGCCACAGCGGCCGGCTGACCATCTAAGGTTGTGGGCCTTCTGGATTCAGCGAGGGGCGATTTGTTTTTGAGGAAAGCTGGAATTTATAAAATACCTTGCGAACGTGGTATGGCTCACATAGGTCAGATCCCACGCACTGTGAAACAACTCTGCACTGAACATCAGCGCTCCACTCACCTGTTGCAACCAAGCAAGTCAGCTTCTGCCGAACATTGTATTTCCATTCGACGTTCTCTGGATCATGATAAATCGATGCTTCTGACCGCTATTAAAGAAATAGTGGAAATACGGCTGCCGGAAAATCTGATGAACCGTTGTAGCGGCTACCAGTTGACAGTGCGTGATACCTCATCATCTCGACGAATTGCTCTAATCGAAAACGACAGAGTACGCTGATGGCCACTCAGAGTGGTGACCCAGGGTGCAACTGAGTCCCGTGGTTGCACCATCGAGGGCGCTGCCGCTGGGTAGTGTGGTCCGTTTGGCACCTTGATTCCGAGTTCTGACGCATTCGCGAAATACAGCGAGCTATATATTGTCGAACGGACGATGTCTTCATCAGTCTTCGATGGTTCACCCAAGGGTGACTGGGAGGTGCCCAGCTGAAATATCGTGGATGTATTAAACAACAACTAGCTCCAAGCGCGAAATTTGTTTGAAAAGTATGTTGAGGCTTTAAATTTGGTTTCACTTACAGTTTCTCAAGAATAAAACTTCAGGAAAAATTGTTTCTATTCAGTCCGGAAACACATCTGTCAGTTATTGGTTTTAAGAAAACTTTCGATGCGCTTGTGAGAGAACTTTGGGAAAATCCTGGTTGAAAGTAATGCCTCGTCATATATCATGAAAGCAGTTCAGAACGATACAGCCCAAAAGTTATTGCAGTATGAATCAGACAACAGCTGTCGAAATGGCAACGCATTGACCATGGAGTAGGCCAAGCATGTTTTCATATTTACAAATTAACTTATTAGTGAATGGAGACATAACCACCATGACAGAATCAAGGTAGAGAAACTGACCTAGATACGTTACTGTTCTTAGACTGCCAGCTATTTTTTGCAGAATCCGATGATGATCTATAGAGATCATTGTATAACTTGCACGCATCAACAAAAGTGTACAGCATGGAGATTTCTCACTATAGAACCGAAGTTGCGGTCTTCATCGGGAAAGACCACAAGAGAACCAAAATTTCAATAGACAGAACAACCCTCGAGCAACTATCAACATTGAAATACCTAGGGAATAATCGGAGTTACGTTCAAGAAGGCGATATGCAACAGAAAATTACAAACTTCACAAAAGTTACATGACTAATAAAGCTTCACACCACGTTTTCTTCAATGGCACATCAGACTAAAATTATACAACACCCCGGCCAAAATCTTCCCTCTTGTATGGCAGCGAAGTTTGAACACTGTGTAGAGATGATGAACGGAGACAAATGAGCGTTGAGATGCGGTTCATGGGAATAACAGTTGGCTACACGATATGGGACGGGAAAAGATCTGATGACATTCTTAAGGATCTCAAAGTGATACCATTTCTCAACATAGCACAAAAAAAATTGCTCTAAGTACTATGGAACTTAACATATGAGGTCATGAGTCACCTAGACTTAGAACTACTTAGACCTAACTAATCGGTCTAAGACGCTGCAGTCATGGACTGTGCGGCTGGTCCCGGCGGAGGTTCGAGTCCTCCCTCGGGCATGGGTGTGTGTGTGTTTGTCCTTAGGATAATTTAGGTTAAGTAGTGTGTAACCTTAGAGACTGATGACCTTAGCAGTTAAGTCCCATAAGATTTCACACACATTTGAACATTTTTTTTGAACCTAACTAATCTATGGTCGTCACACACATCCATGCCCGAGCCAGGACTCGATCCTGCGATCGGAGCAGCAGCGCGGTTCCGGACTGAAGCACCTAGAACCGCTCGGCCACGCTGGCCGGCTCAACACAACACAGAACATCTTGGAAAGACCACGCGCTGTGGATGAAAACCTGCCGGATCCGCAGAAAAATCCTCGAATGCCAAACGAGAGATGGAAGAGATGTAGGAAGACTGCGACCGTAACAGGCTATTATCCTATGAAAAAGAGGACATGTTATTTCTGCTCTAAATGAATAATACTAGGACCAAAAGGAAATTGTACTTAGAGACCGTATGTACATTGATCAACCAGAACATTATGTTCACCTTTGACATGGATAACAGCGGCGACACACAAGTCAGCGGCGACACACAAGTCACCTAATACTCGTAAATTCCGGATGGGGGGGAGGGGGGGGGGGGTAACTCTGGCTCCACTTTCAGTCGCATCCCAGATGTGTTCGATCGTGTTCAGATAAGGCGAACAGCCGGCCGGAGTGGCCGTGCGCTTCTAGGCGCTACAGTCTGGAACGGAGCGACCGCTACGGTCGCAGGTTCGAATCCTGCCTCGGGCATGGATGTGTGTGATGTCCTTAGGTTAGTTAGGTTTAATTAGTTCTAAGTTCTGGGGGACTTATGACCTCATAAGTTAAGTCACATAGTGCTCAGAGCCATTTGAACCTTTTTTTTTTTTTTTTTTTTTTTACTCGATTTGGGGGGCCAACACATCAATTGCAACTCGCCACTGTGTTCCTCGATTTCTCTAAACACCCCATCACAGTCCTGGGCTTGTGACATGGCACATTATCTTGTTGAAAAATGCCACTATCGTTGGGAAACATTATCGTCATGAAGGGATGTACGTGGTCCTCAGCCAGTGTACGCTACTCCTTGGCCGTCATAGTGCCTTACACGAGCTCCACTAGACTCACAGATGCCCTCGTGAATATTCCCCAGAGCAACATATCCGCAGTCAGCTTGTCTTCGTCCCGCAGTACAGTTGCCAAGGAGCTGATGCCCTGGAAGACGACGGACTCCATCTCTCCCATCAATATGATGGAGAAGGTATCGGGTTCATCGACTGTCACTGCGCCAACGTCCAGTGTGGGTGATCACGTGCGCGTTTCAGTCGTAATTGCTGATGTCGTGGTGCTAACGTTGGTATAAGCTCAGGTCATCAGCTACGAAGACCCACTGTTAGGAGTGTTCGGTGCACTGTGTGTTTAGACACACTTGTACGCTGCCCAGCAGTCTGATGTTAGTTGCGCCACAGATCGCCATCTCTCCTGTTTTACCAGTGTGCCCAGCCTACGACGTCCGACATCTGTAATGAGGGGTGGCCGCCCGACCCCACGACGCCTGGGACGTGGTTTCACCTTGGTTTCGCCACGTGTTGAATACATTCACCACAGCACTCCTTGAACTCCAAACAAGTCGTGCAGTTTCTGAAATGCTCGTGCCGAGCTTCCGGGCCACCACAGCCTTCCCTTGGTCAAACTCAGACAGATCGCGCGTCTTTCCTATTCTACACACGGACAGCACGCTTACTGATACTAGATGCACCGTGCTTGCGCCATTCCTCGCCAGGTGACGCTGCCATCGCCTGTCCGGGTTTATATCGATAGTAGGTCAGTGGTCATAATGTTCAAGCTGATCAGTTTATTTCACACTGAAACAAAAATACCATTCAGTCCCTGTATTCCAGAAGGAAAAAACCTTTAAATATTACAAAAAGAAAAAAAAACACCTGATTTTCCTAAGACTTTTATGAAAATATCTTATATAAATGTCATATATACCAATGTACAGAAAATTTACTACTGTATGTGAGATAGTAGAAGAAAGTTGTGTTATGGCTTAAGAAAAACGTCATCTACAGTGTCACTCTCTACCATTTCTTCACATCTTCTAACTGTTATTATTCACTGCACCAATTATAGAAGTATAAAACAGCGAGTTGGGTAGCCTGATGTTTAGTGTTGCAGTGGATTTTGAACCAGGATGAAAGGTACGCTAAGCCATCAATAAACATACAGACAGTTACAAGCCCCTTTTGTTGTGAATCGTACTCGTACTGAAATTCCATGTGGACAAAAATATGAAAACACATTACCATGCCACACGGAGTGACCGCGCTGTCAAGGCGACATATCACGGAATGCGCGGCCCATCCCACCGGAGGTACGAGTCCTCCCTCGGGCATGTGTGTGTGTGTGTGTGTGTGTGTGTGTGTGTGTGTGTGTGTGTGTGTGTGTTGTTCTTAGCATCAGTTATTTTAAGTAGTCTGTAAATCTAGGGACCGACGACCTCAGCATTTTGGTCTCTTAGGAATTCACCCACACACACACACACACACACACACACACACACATTACTATACGTAATATGGCATAGGAAACCCTTTGGCATTCAAAACAGCTTCCTCTTGTCCCGGAGTGGATAAATACAAATTCTGTCTGGTTTTCATGAGAATCTTATACCATCTTTCCTGCAACTTAGTACACTACTGGCCATTAAAATTGCTACACCACGAAGATGACACACTACAGACGCGAAATTTAACCGACAGGAAGAAGATGCTGTGATATGCAAATGATTAGCTTTTCAGAGCATTCACACAAGGTTGGCGGCGGTGGCGACACCTACAACGTGCTGATATGAAGAAAGTTTCCAACCGATTTCTCATACACAAACAGCAGTTGACCGGCGTTGCCTGGTGAAAGTTGTTGTGATGCCTCGTGTAAGGAGGAGAAATGCGTACCATCACGTTCCCGACTTTGATAAAGGTCAGGTTGTAGCCTATCGCGATTGCGGTTTATCGTATCGCGACATTGCTGCTCGCGTTGGTCGAGATCCAATGACTGTTAGCAGAATATGGAATCAGTGGGTTCAGGAGGGTAATACGGAACGCCATGCTGGATCCCAACAGCCTCGTATCACTAGCAGTCGAGATGACTGGCATCTTATCCGCATGGCTGTAACGGGTCGTGCAGCCACGTCCCGATCCCTGAGTCAACAGATGGGGACGTTTGCAAGACAACAACCATCTGCACGAACAGTTCGACGACATTTGCAGCAGCATGGACTATCAGCTCGGAGACCATGTCTGCGGTTACCCCTGACGCTGCATCACAGACAGGAGCGCCTGCGATGGTGTACTCAACGACGAACCTGGACGCACGAACCGGAAAACGTCATTTTTTCCGATGAATCCAGGTTCTGTTTACAGCATCATGTTGGTCGCATCTGTGTTTCGTGACATCGCGGTGAACGCACATTGGAAGCGTGTATTCGTCATCGCCATACTGGCGTATTACCGGGCGTGATGGTATGGGGTTTCATTGGTTACACGTCTCGGTCACCTCTTGTTCACACTGAAGACACTTTGAACAGTGGACGTTATATTTCAGATGTGTTACGACCAGTGGCTCTACCCTTCATTCAATACCTGCGAAACCCTACATTTCAGTAGGATAATGCACGACCACATGTTGCAGGTCCCGTACGGGCCTTTCTGGATACAAAAAATGTTCGACTGCTGCCCTGGCCAGCACATTCTCCAGATCTCCCACCAATTGAAAACGTCTGGTCAATGGTGGCTGAGCAACTGGCTCGTCACAATACGCCAGTCACTACTCTTGATGAACTGTGGTATGGTGTTGAAGCTGCATGGGCACCTGTACCTGTATACAGCATCCAAGCTCTGTTTGACTCGATGCCCAGGCGTATCAAGGCCGTTATTACGGCCAGAGGTGGTTGTTCTGGGTACTGATTTCTCAGGATCTATGCACCCAAATTGCGTGAAAATGTAATCACATGTCAGTTCTAGTATAATATATTTCTCCAATGAATACCCGTTTATCATCTGCATTTCTTCTTGGTGTAGCAATTTTAATGGCCAGTAGTGTAGATGGATAGCGATCAAACACACTTCTCTTCAAAGTAGACGAATAGCGATCAAATACACTTCTCTTCAAAGTAGACGACATGAACAAAAATTATTGAGATCTGGTTTTTCTGTTAACCAGAGGAAACGCAGCAGTCGATCCTCGTGTTCACAAAATCAATCCTGGAGGGTGGAAGCTGTGCGAAAAGGAACTCTGTTATCTTGGAACACAGCATCACCATTGGGAAACAAATATTGTAGCGTGGGGCGGTCGTGGTCAGTCGAACTGTCACATAATCCTTGGCAATAATGCGACCTTATAGATTACCCATAGGGTCCACGGAATACCCCGCCGTGTTTCACTTTTGGGACGTAAAGTTGACCGGAAACTGCAAACAGTGTGCAACAAGCCCCCAAACACTTCTGCTACCTTTCTTACGGATGCATGCTCCACATGAGCATCAAAAAATTACCCTCATTCTGACCATAACTGACAGTTGCACCTTATTGGGGACACTGCACAGGTGCCGTTCGTGGTCAAATACAACAGCGCCATCTGCAGGCTCTCCTAGCACGTGCATTTAAGTTCAGGCACGCATTTCTCGCGGTCTTCCATATTTTTGTCCAGACCTTATATTTACTAGACGAAAATTTAGCAGACTTTCTCAGGGATTTACGGCTGAATGGCTTTTGCTGTAATACAGGATTATCCAAAAAGATGAACCTGATTGATTTTAATATTATGAAAAAGAAACAGGATTCGGATAACCTTCACACTGTTGGAAATCAGAGGATGTAAAATTGTCTGTATTACCGCTACAACGCTAATAGTTTCTTAACGACTGCTGTAATGCCGTTGTCAACAGACAGTTAGATCGTGTCGCTTGTACGTAAAGTGGCTAGCAAGTAGCATAAAGTTTTGCACTTTATTGATTTCGAAAGCAGTGAGTCGGGAATTTCAGTGTAGAGGGTTTTTCGTTTTCAATTTGGAGCTGAATCACCGATTAAGAAAAGCATAAGCCGTTGGGTTCAAGTAATTTAAACAGCTGGATGTCTTTGCAAAGTACGAAGTTTTGGTCGACGGGATGGAGTTCGGCTGCCCCTTAGATGTTTGTCGTGCTGCAGCAGAACGTCATATAGAACACATATAGCCTGTGTCTGTAGACTTTAATACTTAATGTTTACAACTGTGTGTAGATTAGTCACATCCAATGTTTCAAGAAAAAATGAAATTGAATCCTTCTTTTTGAATAACCCAGTTCTTTCCACCAATTACTAAAATCCAATAGGTGTGGTGATTTTAATTGTGTCACTTGAAAATTAGCACCTGATTGTTTGATTATAGTACCTTACCTTTCTCATATTTTTTATGTCTCTTATTCTACCAGAATCTTAGTAGTAGGACAGAAAGAAGTGGCCGCTAACTGGAAAACAACACATTATTCTGTCGTTCACAGTCAGCGTGACACAAAAATGAATCATTCTGTGCAGGTAATTTTGGCCATGTCAACCATCAGAAAAAAATATATAGACCTTTTTAATGTGTTTATTATGCTACAAAAGAGGGTGGAGGGGGGGGGGTGGGCTCGCTGCAGCACAATACGCCGCTCTGCAGCCTACATAATAGTTAAAAAACATAATGAAGAGATATCACAACAATAAAAGCAGGCGATAAAACGGTGAATGTTAAAAACTGAAACATGGCGAAAAAGTTGCAAAGAAAATATAAAAACAATAGGTCGGTGATGCTGATTAAAACTCATAGTAAATAGAGATGCACAACTAAAAAACAACGGCGACGGTCTGGTTTCTGTTCGCAACAGTTAAAAACACACCTAGCGACAGTATGGGGGCTGTTCGCAACACTTAAAAATAGGACGCACAACACTGAACACTCATGGAAACACTACATTACAGAATACGAAGGCATATGGAGGGGGGGGGGGGGGAGGAAAGGAAAGGCAAAAAAGGGGGGAGCCGGCGGAGGAAGATCACACAGAATTGGGGCGGGCAGGGCGGACTCGAGAAGGAGTGGGGAAAGCAGTGGAAGAGAAAGATTAGGGCTTGGTAGGGGAGTGGGGGAGAAAGGAGTCAAAGGAGGCAGGGAAAACACAGGATGGAAGGGGGGAGAGACAGAGCCCAGGATAAGGACAGAGGGAGGGAGGGGGAGGTGAGGATCATAGTTGATAGGAGGGATAAATGGAGGGAGAGAGGGCATCATCTGAAAGGGGGAGTTGATGAAAGCCACCCCAGGACAGGAGATGAAGGGTGTAGAGGTGTAAGGTAGGGGGGGCACAATGATGAAGGTACAGCAGTGGGTGGGGGTTTGAGATGAGAGGAGCAACTAGGGGATGAGGGGATCATGTGGATGGGAGGAGTAGAGGAACAGACATTTGAGGAAAAGGAGCAGATGAGGGAAAGAAATCAGGTCGTAGAGGATCTGTGTTGGGGACAGGAGGCATATATGGAAGGCAAGGCGGAGTGCATGGCGCTCGAGGATCTCGAGGGACTTATAGAATTTGAGGGGGGGGGGGGGCGGATGTCCAGGCAGGACTACCATAACAAGAGGATGGGACGGATTAAGGATTTGTAGGTGTGGAGGATAGTAGAGGGGTTCAACCCCCATGTCCAGCCAGAGAGGAGTTTAAGGAGATGGAGGCGGTTGTGGGCTTTGGATTGTATAGGACGGAGGTGAGGGATGCAGGAGAGGTGACAGTCAATGGTGAGTCCAAGGTAGGTGAGGGTGGTGGAGAGGCGGACAGGACGGGTGCAGATGGTAAGGGGAAAATCAAGGAGCCAGAAGGAGCGAGTGGTATGACCCACTATGATTGCCTGGGTCTTGGAAGGACTGATTTTGAGGAGCCACCAAGTACCAAAAAGTTCAAGCTGATTTTGGAGAAGGCATTGGGACTGTTGAAGGGTAGGAGCAAGGGCAAGGAAGGCAGTGTCATCGGCATACTGCAGGAGGTGGACTGGAGGGGGGGTGGCTTGGGGCATATCTACCATGTACAGGAGGTAGAGGAGAGGGGAGAGGACAGAGTCCTGAGGCATACCCACAGAGGGGTAGAAGGTGCAGGAATGGATGGTAACATAGGAGGGGCGGCAGGAGAGGAAGGAGGCCACCAGACGGACATAGTTGATAGGAGAGGAGAAGGAAGGTCGAAAGTCTCATTGGGTGCTTGGGAGGAGGTGGTTTCAGTGGAGGTGGTGATGGATGCGCTGGGTAAGGATGGATTCCAAGAGCTTGCTGAACACCGAGGTGAGACATATAGGGCGATAGGAAGAGGCAGCAGGTGGAGGCTTGTTGGGTTTGGAGAACATCAGGATACGGGAGGCTTTCCACAGGTCGGGTAGAAGCTGGTGTCAAGGATGACATTGTAGAGGGTGGCTAGGACTGCAAGGAAGGATGGAGGGTAGTGTTTGAGGTGGCAAAGGTAACGTGGTTGTTGCCGGGAGCAGTGTTGCACTTAGTGTGGAGTGTGAGGCTGATGTCCTGTGTAGTGATGGGAGTGTTAAGTTCAGATGGTGTTGTGTGGCCCAAGTACTGGAAGCTAGAAGCAAGGGTAGGAACAAAGTTATTCGTACAGACAGTGATGTTAGGGAAGAGGGAATAATCAAATTGGGGATCATCTACGATGGAAAAAACATTGGATAGGTGAGAGGCAAAGTGATTGGCCTTACTGAGGTTGTCAGGAAAGGGACGGTCATCAAGGGGGAGAGGGTACTGGGGGGGGGGCAAACGACTTGTTGCTGTGTTGTTGATACAGAAGCAACAGACCCATAGTTTATGTTAGCACATGATGTCTTGAACTGGAATATTTGATAACCGAGATTCTGCATGAAGTCTAATGAGAGACATGCAGTTTCATCATGTCATGTGCCTCACACTATCATAAAACTTCTTTCTTTAGACATATGACCCGGGCATTTTACTTTCACAGAGGGTGGCTGCAAAGGTTTACACCAGAGCCAGTCATGGCGTGACGAACTTCATGCGTGCTGCATGTGCTGGCTGCTTGAGGCTCAAGGCCCAACCCGTTACTCGGCTTTGCTCGGTATACCTCGGAAGTACCCCCTACAGCGCGACATTTCATTTAGCAACATGAGCTGAAAGCCTGCGAAGATCCCGACACATGGTCCCGGGCCACCCCACTTAAGCTCCACCCTTGATCAGCAAGATGCTCCGCCCAACCGGAGCAAAACGATACACATCGTCGCAGATATGTTACTCCTCGCAGGTTATAACGTTTGCTCATGTAGCACTGCGGAGCGGCGTTTTGCTGTTGGCACAACTGTCTGAGTTCAGCAGAATCGTGGCGTCAGCGCTGTTTACCCTTTGCTGTTTGTTCATGGTCTGAAGGATGTTCACAGGCCCAGTGGCTGTTTGCACAAAAACAGAGAGTCTAGAGGCCTATCGCCACAATCCTTTAAAATGAATAGGAATAGGGGAAGAGAGAATTCTCAATTCACGTAAGCGACGGGTCCTGTTAATTTGCTATGAAATGACATTATAGTACCAACCAGAAAGAATTTTGTAGAAGGCATGTATTCTGACAAAGACAATCCAGTTCATAAGCTCACTGGCGTTAGAGAAAGTGCGAAGTTTGAAGAATTCATTATGGTCTTGCTGGAATTACAACGATAGTTATTATAAAGGTTTTGAGGACGCTGTCAGTCTTTCATCTGTTTTAGAGCTGTTTTCGTGGCCATTTGCCTTTTCTGTTGAAAGCGCCCCTGTGCATGTGCAAATGTAAATGATTGATCTGCAATGTAATTCCAGTTTTAATTAAAAATCTTTTTACGTTAAAACTTTACAGAACGTCTACATTGCTTTTCTCAATTAGATTTTTCAAGTCTTCATAACAAGGTTGCAAATGTGCTACAATATTTCAATCGACATATTTGTCTGAATGAACTTTCTTCGATTATGAAACGAGATAAGTTGTGTGTGTGTGTGTGTGTGTGTGTGTGTGTGTGTGTGTGTGTGTGCGTGTGTGTCTGTGTCTGTGTGTGTGTACTGTGTGTGTGTATTGAACTGGGGACCTAGAAACGACGGAGAGGCTTCGTCCCGCCGTAGCCCTCAGTGGTTCACAAGCCCACGACAGGCCACAGCACTCCACCCACCCCACCGCCACCCTACACCGAACCCAGTGTTGTTGAGCGGTTCGGCCCCCAGTAGACCCCCCGCATCCGGGAACGTCTCATACTAGAAAAGTGTAGCCCCAAATGTTTGCGTGGTAATTATGGTTATGCGTATGCGGAGGCAGTGTCTGTGCAGCAGTCGCTGACATTGAGTAACTGAGGCGGAATAAGGGGAACCAGCCCGCATTCGCCGAGATAGATAGAAAACCGCCTTAAAAACCATCCACAGGCTGGCCGGTACACCGGCACATCTTCACGTCTTCCTGCTTGGGGAGGCAGCGCGTTAGACCGCGCGGCTAGCCGGGCGGGCTAGATAAGTCATGGTTACGTGACAAGTTGAGTGCCAAACTCTGTGAAATTGTCCGTATCTATCTGTATGCTGACAGTTTGTACCAGATAAAAATTATATTATGCCTTCAGCGCACCAAAAATAATTAATTAATACTGAAAACTTTTTTTGTTGGTCGTCTGTGTTGTTGAGAAATGTGAAATATAAAACTAAGTCGTGTGCAGTAGGACTCTACCGCCATTTAAATGCGATACGTTCACTGTTTTCCCCTCTTATTCCTTCTCGCGCTCAGGCAGCGGTGGGGGGAATGTGAAGCGAGGCTAAGCCCTTTGGCAGGTCTAGACTTTCAGTAAGGAGAGGCTTGCCGCGCGGCCTTGTCACGGTCCGTGCGGCTCCCGCCGTCGGAGGTTCGAGTCCTCCCTCGGGCATGTGTGTGTGTGTTGTCCATAGCATAAGTTAGTTTAAGTTAGAGTAAGTAGTGTGTAGGCTTAGGGACCGATGACCTCAGCAGTTTGGTTCCATAAGACCTTAAGCAGAGAATTACGTATCATGCAAATATCAATTTGAGTTTGACCGGATTAATGTTTCCATGTTTGAATTCGAATTTAAGTAAATTAATGTTTAATGTATTTGTTCATATCTATTCGAGCATGTAAGTTCTTCAACTTCTGAGGATGCTAATGATTGACCGTAGTTGCAAAAGATTCAATATTGTCATGTATCCGAGCGCATTTTTTGGGGCTTATTGTACTTTTCGTACAATTTCCCCCTCGCTTACCCTTGGGGACACGGCCATTCATTCAGCAGTAGTTCTGCCAATTGTTGCATCCTGGTTTGTTACATCATGCAACGATGTAAATGTTATTGCAAATTTTTTGTGCCATTTATGAAAATATTAAAGGAGGTAGGACGATATTTTGGAGGCAAGGCTTATGCTCCTTCATCTACATCTACGTAGATACTCCACAAGCCACCATACAGTTCGTGGCGGAGGGTACCTTGTACCGCTACTACTAGCAAATGGAGTGAGGGAAAAACGACTGTCTATATGCCTCCGTATGAGCCCTAATTTCTCGCATCTTGGCTCGGCAGTCATCTTCAAATGCCGGTCTCCCAAATTTTCCCAGTACAGTTTCTAGAAAAGAACGTTGATTTTCCTTCCAGGGGTTCCCATTTGAGTTCCTGAAGCATCCCCGTAACACTTACGTGTTGTTTGAACCTAGCAGTAACAAATCTAGCAACCCGCCTCTGAACTGGTACGAATCCCAAACACTCGAACAGTACTCAAGAACAGGTCGCACCAGCGTCCTTTACAGGTGAACCACTCGTTCCTAAATTTCTCCCAATAAACCGAAGTCGAACATTCGCCTTCCCTGCCACAGTTCTCGTATGCTCATTCCGTCCCATATCGCTTTGCAGCGTTACGCCCAGATATTTAAACGACTTGACCGTGTCAAGCAGGACACTAATAGTACTGTATCCAAACACTACAGGTTTGATCTTCCTACTCATCCGCATTAACTTACGTTTTTACACATTTAAGGCCATCTACCATTCACCACACCAACTGGAAATTTTGTCTAAGTCGTCTTGTAATTTTCTTCAGCCACTGAACTTCGACACCTTGTCGTATACCATGGCATCTACAGCAAACGACAGCGGATTGCTGCCCACACTGTCCGCCAAATCATTTACGAGGTTTGTAGTGGTCAACAGCGGTCCTGTCACACTTCCCTGGGGCTCTCCTAACGATACCCTTGTCTCCGATGGGCACTCGCCGTGTGGGCCGGAGTGGCCGAGCGGTTCTAGGCGCTGCAGTCTGGAACTGCGCGACCACTACGGTAGCAGGTTCGAATCCTGCCTCGGGCATGGATGTGTGTGATGTCCTTAGGTTCGTTAGGTTTAAGTAGTTCTAAGTTCTAGGGGACTGATGACCTCAGATGTTAAGTCCCATAGTGCTCAGAGCCATTTGAACCATTTTTGAACACTCGCCGTCGAGAACAACATACTGGGTTCTATTATTTAAGAGGACTTCGCGGCACTCACATATATGTGAACGTATTCCGTATGCTCGTACCTAAGTTAACAGCCTGCAATGGGGCACCGTGTCAAGTGCTTTCCGGAAATCTATAAATATGGCGTCTGCCTGTTGCCCTTTATCCATAGTTTTCAGTATATCGTGTGAGAAAAAGACACGCTGAGTTTCACATGAGCGATGCTTTCTAAAACCATGCTGGTTCATGGACATAAGCTTCTGTCTCGAGAAAGTTTATTATACTCGAACTGAGAATATGTTCGAGGATTCTGCAGAAAATAGAAGTTAGGGATATTAATAGTGTTGACCAAGTTCCGACGTTCGGTCAGCACTTTATTTTGTAAAACACTACAGCGAAGACATGTTTCTCTTGCTGGAACAATGTAACCTCGCCAGTTTTTGTGTTCTTGGTTCTTTTTTTTTCTTTAATGGTGTGATAAGATGTCATCTATATTTCTCACTGTTTCATTTGGTCTTTATTTGTGCGCTTTCAGCACCACTCTCATTGGAACTCAGTCCGAAATACCTTCATCTGTAGAAGATTGCCATCTAAGACAGCAATTTCTGGAAAAAAAAGCCATTGCTATGGGCGCATCCAGGCCTCCATTTCTAAACGTTGCTTGTGCAATGAAACATCCGCTACTCTTGAATATGTTTATGTAACCGTGATCTGACATCGTTATAGATTACATCTTCAGACAAAAATTTTGGATAAAAGGGGCACACGTCCGGCTTTTTAGTATTTTACTGAAATCACATGCTCTCGTGTACTTAGTTCGCATAGAGAAAAAGGAGGTAGGAGGCTTACAAGCTGAACGCGGATGATTCGCGAAGCGGTCAAATGGTTCAAATGGCTCTGAGCACTATGGGACTTAACATCTGAGGTCATCAGTCCCCTAGAACTTAGAACTACTTAAACCTAACAAACCGAAGGACATGACACACATCCATGCCCGAGGCAGGATTCGAACCTGCGACCGTAGCTGTCGCGCAGTTCCAGACTGAAGCGCCTAGAACCGCACGGCCACACTGGCCGGAGCGAAGCGGTCAGACGCACTTACCTGTCAGTCGCTGAGGCAGTCGTTCCACTTAGCATTTGGCTTCTACTCCTCACAAAAAAAGCATTACAAATCTACTGCCTACGGACTCTCGAACAGCACCTCGTGCGTTGGTTGTATTACAGGATGACATTGAACGACAAACTCTCAATCATACTGATACGATCGTCTACAGGAAATCGTTATCACTGTCAGATTATTATCAACACCCGCTCTCTGTCAGCCTCCAGTATGACTCCGCAAGAACGCATATCTTATCTCACCGGTTAAGGCCACTCCACGTTTCCACATTATGATCTGAGGATCCCGTATTTCATTTATCGTATCGTAATGTTTCACGGGCAAGTTGCAAAACAGTTCATAAAGCGGCCATGCATTACAGTGAGAGAATACTGACGGCCACTGCTTTTGTGGGCAGAGGCCAGAGCCGGCTCAGCCTTACATGCCAATAAGCAGACGATCATGGCGCCGAAATTTAGAAGACACTTAATTTGAAACGGAAATCTAGAAAAATTCACTAAATGTGGTCTTCTATTAGTGTAAGTTATTTTCGACTCTGCCTTCCGCCCACTGTGACATAAACGTACTAGTCTTGCAACCCTTCACAAGCGTCAGCCACGTACGGTGACGTCTGGCGCTCATTGACAATGACTGAATCTAGGATTTTTGGGTTTAAAAATGTGGCGAAAAGGGTACGAAACGGTGCAATGTTTTATGCGGAAAAGACGCTAAAAGGGTCCAATTCCAAATGCGAAAATTTGTTGTGGAATCAACTTAAGCATTCAAAATTTAGTTATACGTATCACTCAATACACTAGCTACTTGACACTAATTCAGAAAATCATTGAAATAATTAAACATTTTTAGTGACACTCTAGCTGCGACCACAGCACCATTTGTAAACGGAATAGCAACGTTCTGCATCAAGAGACACATTTTATTTTTAAATACTGATCAGTGTTCTTGCTTGTGTTCACGTCCTCCGCGTCACGGAATTTGGCTCAGCTTCCTTCGTGGTAATCTTTCACAGTCTTTCACATATATCAACATGTTCCACTGTGGTTCGTTCCTAAATCGCCCCTTTTCCAGTTTCCTCATGGCTGTTCTCAGGGGCGAATGTCCGTACACGAAGGAAATTTCATCTTACAGTCCCGTTTTACCTGATAGTTCTTTAGTTTTCCTTATAGCTGAAAAACGTCGCGCAGCAGAGCATGTAATTACCTGTGTATAGCTCGAAAATTATTGCTGTTAAACACCGTATCCTCCAATAATCCCATGTAGTTATGATGGGGCGAGATGGTAAAGGAAGCCCTATCTTTTGTTCATTTGTATGCGCTTTTGTATTCTGTCAGGAGATTTATCAAGATTGACCTAATAAGAAATACAATTCATTCACTTGGGAGAACTCGTCTTTTAATTAATGCGGACTCGATGAATACGAAGGCCGTTCAACAATTAATGCAACCCATTCTTTCTCTCAGCCAATTTCGATTCAAAAGGTTTCATGAAGATCCGACAGGTGGCGGCGTTATGCCTAGCCATCAAAATGGCGTCTGTGAAGGAGGTGTGTTCCAAACAGAGAACTGTCATTGATTTTCTTTTTTTTCGGAAAACCAGAGCATCGCAGATATTCATAGGCACTTGCAGAATGTCTACGTAGACCGGGCAGTGAACAAAGGCATTGTGAGTGAGTGGGCGAGGCGTCTGTACTCATCGCAACAAGGTAGCACAAACTTGTCCGATAACCCGCGTGCTGGCCGGCCGCACATGTCTGTGACGCCTGCAACGTCTGAACGTGCGGACACTCTCATTCACAAACACTTCGCTGTTCGACTGGACGTCTCTGTTGGTAGTGCCGACACACTCGTCTAGCAGTCGCTGTTCTCAAACGTGTGCATCCGCTGGGTTCCTCGCCGGCGAACAGGAGACCATAAAGAGCAACCGAAGGACCATCTGTGAGGAATTACTTGCACTTTACGAGGCTGATAGTGACAATTTTTGTCTAACAATGCCACAGGCGATAAAACATGAGTTCATCACTCCCAACTGGAAGCAAAACGGTAATCCAGGGAGTGGCACCACACTGTACCTGAAACGCAAAAGTGAAAGTGATTTTGGCAGAGGACGGAAAAAAATAAGGAACCCGTTTGGAGGCTGTATGAAAAAATGACTGATTGAGAACCTGGCAGGGGCGTACACAATGAAAGATGACGCTTGGGGTGACTGTATAAAAGCGATGATTTCATTGCGAAGGTAAGCAAAATTTAGTTTATTGCGACATTTATTTTTCGCAAAAAAAAACAAAGGCAGACATAATTAAAGTTAAATAAGTTATGTTAGAATACCCTAAACAACTAACAGGCGGTTTAAGACTATAATGGACAAGGATCCTGGGTGGCAAACCGTCCGGTTCACAACTCCACTGTGTAGACGTGTTCCTTCAGTCCATTGCCCCCAGCCCAGCTTTCGGCTGGCGCCTATGCAGGTATAGCGGACATTGTCCTGCTGGAGACCTATCTCGACGAAGGGCTGCCCTATCTGCCCTATACGGCCGTGGGCCTGTCCGGCAAGATTTACTGAGGGATGGGCTCGCCGCCACTTGCTTGCAACTTCCAAACATGCCGTTTGTACCAACTAAGAACCATAAAAATAAAAATAAAAATGGTTCAAATGGCTCTGAGCACTATGGGACTTAACTTCTGAGGTCATCAGTCCCCTAGAACGTAGAACTACTTAAACCTAACTAACCTAAGGACATCCCACGCATCCACACCCGAGGCAGGATTCGAACCTGCGACCGCAGCGGTCGTGCGGCTCCAGACTGTAGCGCCTAGAACCGCTCGGCCACTCTCTGAAACCTCAAAAACGATAACTTTTTCTGGTTTAAATCTGATGACCTTAACTATCACCTCCGATCAACGTTAAATATTTCATGAATCCATACATGGAACTCCAAATGCGCAGTGTTCCTGCACTGCTACAGAGCATGCATTGCAAGGTATTCACACAGTCTATCGCATAGACTTACCATAAGGAGTGAAACAAAAACTGTAATACACTTTACACCACAGACGCTCACTCTGCCTTGATGAAAACATCCGAATATTGGCCAGAAGTTGCACAAATAAATGACTTTAAAAGAAAAAGAAACGAGGTATGAAACATTTATAAATTCATCGAAAGTAGCGAGGTGGTTTAATTTCGTCCCAGTCTATAAAATTAATTTCGGGCCATACTCAGCTCTTGCCGATTAATTTAATTGCTTTCTAGCGAGAATGGAAATCGTAGAAATTTTCTGTGGAGCAACATTTAATAATAATAAAGCGTTTTAAATTATGAAAAGCGATGAGCGGTAGCAGGCGCTTTCGATCAACAACGGGGGAGTGCAGCGCAGCCTCTGTCGCCACGGCCGCTGCCGGTAGCCAGCAAGTGGATCCCGGAGCTTTGCCGGATACGGAGTCCCGAGGACGACAGTCTGCGAGAAATCTGCCGCAAAATGGTTACCGGATAAAATTTAGTTATCGGTGTGTCAGAAAGTGAAATAGATTGAATCTGCGCTACCAGTAATTTCACGTCTTCAGCATCCCAACAGGAGAGGCTATAAAAATCTTCTGCGCCAGCTGGTCTCGATCCACAGACACTGTAGATAGGAACAACGCATGCTACCGCTAGGGCACGGGCATAAACAGTATACGTTTTTTCTAACATGGGACAAGCCTTCCTCCAGGAAGTGCCGCAGTCTACAGTGTTGCCAGATTGTGCAGATAGCTGGACTTAGAGAATTAGCGAGCTGGTCAGTTTATTTGTCCCATGTCGCGATCGGACATAGCCTCTGCAGCGGTCGGCCGTCGTTCGAGTTTTATGTCAAAGAGTGTACATAACTAGTCTGCGTCAGAAAGAATTTTGTAGATGTATTCACGTAAATAAGTGATGGGTATACTTATGCCCTGTTGTTTCTGGTTTGTAATCGGTACAATTTTTGTTTTACTAACGTTTCATCCATTTTCTCTTGCATACCCTATTTCAGTTTTTAAAATTTCGGTTTCTTATTCAGGACGCTGTGACAAATGTGTCTTGCATTACCAACTTATGTTTCTTTCACCATGTTACGCCAAGTGTCAAAACATTGTGGTACCTTTTATACTTCTCTTGGATCAAAAACTGATGAATAAACAGTAAGTTTTCCAGTGGAAATAAATAACTAAAAATATAAGAGTATTCTCGAATATATTTCATCTTTTTCTGTGATAGAGCACAAATTAGAAGAGGACGGGTGTATTTCAAATGAAGAAGCTAAAACTTAGGCCTAACCTCAACGGAATAAGAAGTTAGAAAAGTTGCTTGGAGGTGTCAGTTAGCTTCAGGATTTCAGTTAGAATATCAGTACTCAGCTAGAAAGCGGCTCGGAGATAAATGGGTGCTTTCCAATGTGTGTAGCGGCGTGTAATAATCAATTGGTCGTTACTTCGTTATGTCACTATAAAAAACCCTTAAATTATCTGTGCATGCTTTTCCATCTACCTTCGCCGTCTACAAGAGCCTTAAAACTATTTTTGCGATCAGCCAGAAAGCGATGGAGAATATACTAACCATAATTTCCAGTCGGCAAGTCCGCGTTGCACTTTTGCGCACTGAACGAAAGTGTTCCTACCTGCCACTTACTCATGGCAGTTAGTAATTGTGGCTACAAATAAAAGTTTTTAGTTTTAAACTGGCTGATATATTCTGTAAAAGTTCACATCGGAAACAACTCTGTTAACAGTGCAGATGCGACCTCTACGGGAATTTCCAAGTAAGATGATCTCTTGCCCTGACTTCTAATCACCAAAAGTTATTTTGTCGCCGTAAGAGTGGAAAATAATCTCACCACATGCCACGCGGTTTTGTCAGGATTAAGGGCTGTGCAAAAACAGTTACTTCCGTGAAAACTAAGCGATCGAGGACAGTATACAGTCCTCGCGTGTTCACTTACTGTTTTTACCGGAAACGCATTCAAGTCTGTCCAGTTCTGACGTCATCCGAGGCCCAACAACACGGGGTTTTGACTGACGCGGACATTTTGGTATCTCGATGCGAAGTGTGCCCTACCACTGCCTCTCTGGCTGCATTTACACAGGGGAGCAGCGGACCGCCAAATGGAACATCTGCTATTAAATGCCTTAGGCACAACTAGCAGTATCTAAGTAGCTCATTTACTGCACACATATTAATAAAAGTTCTGTCTTTTAACAATTTACAGTATTCTTAATTTTTATATAAATGGAGTTTAGTTTGCTTTGATTTCTGAAAACATTTTTGCCCGACAGCATTTAAACTTCTTCGTCTAGAATTTTTAGAAAGGAAAAGACAGTAGAACGTGACCCCTGAATTGCCTTTTTAGGATTCCTTGTAACCCTTTTTATTTACAATACACTCTTGAAACTTGGTACAACTGTATTATTTCAGGAATGTAATCAAGTGCTGTCACTAGAACTTTCTATTACAAATACAAATTATACTTGGTCTACTATGAATGAGGACGTTTCATTCCAAATTTGGTTTTTAGTAAATAACTTGAAATCTAATAGAGGTAGCTTATTGGTGTCAAATATTTTATATTTTTACATGAAACTGAGACTACACTAGGATTTTCAGCTTTCTAATTCTAATTTTTATTAATAAACCCGGTTGTAACCAAAATATTGCTCTGATGAAGTTGAGAGTTGTAACTCTTAATTGTGACATACATTTGCATATTCTGAGCAACTTTTAGCTTTCTAGTCGTATTATTCAGTGCCAATAATTTTTTCTTAAGATCCTGCATTTTGCGTAACATGTTCATTTGATCATTCCGAGACTTCGCAATGTTAACATTAATATACTTAATCTTTAATTTCACTCTTAAATTATGATGCAGTTCTTTATATGTTAAGCACAGGCGCGTTATGGTGACGTACCGCTGGTAGTAGTGAACTGGGGTAAGTCCCAGCACACTCGCTCACCTCTGTACCTCTTACAATGATACAGCGCTTGTTCAACACCGACTCAAAGGAAGGCCTCGGCGCTTGTTGGTGACGTCACGTCAGCTAGGCACGGCGAACGCCAGGTCTGTTGCAGGCATACTCATAATGGTGGTGTCTCCCTCTCTGACACAGGGTGAACTTAAATTTCCACCTGTTTTAAGGATTGACATACAAAAACAACTTCATGGTCCAACAGCAACAGAATTCGTGCTTCTTTACCTTATTTATAAATCTGAGGAAGTTACGTTTGTACTGGGTTGCTTTTACAAGAAACTGTGAACATATTGGTGCTCTTCTTTAGGTATCTTGGTTGATTATGGGGTGAGGAGCACTGAATGTTAATGAAATATCTTGCAATTGTACACGTTGGGGAAGGGGGTGGGGGACAGAAGAAGAGGGAAAAGAGAGACACTTGTTTTATCAAAAAAAAATTTTTATCTTATAAAGTTTCTCCTTTCAGTTGCAAGAGGGGAATATTTATCTTTTCTAACGGGCATGTTTAAAAAGTTTAAGCTCATCAGTATTTTCGATGTATGAAGCTGTTTTGTTTCCCGTTTAGAATTCCTTTCTTTGAAAACGACTGTAATTTAATGACTGGCATCAGTTGGACATTTACACATGTAAATTAGTTCACATTTCCAGTGACGATGTCAAACGAAAATAAATAAATAAATAAATAAAAGAAACGAGTTAATTGTAAGGGGGTTGGGGTAAGTTTCGATAGCAAAATGGATCGAGTAAATATAGTTACTTGAATGTAAAATATCCGAAGCTTGCAATGTGGCAAAGCATCTTCTCATATTGATATACGTTTGTTTCGACATGATTCAGTAATACAGAACTATGATCTTCATTTGTAGCTTTACGATAGTAAGAAAATCTTTCATCTAAATAAAACCGCAGAATGCAAAACATTACCAAACATTTTGTCCAAAAATAAGAGATGTATAGTGATAAGCACGCCCAGGCGTTTCTGCCTGCAACAGACCTGGCGTTCGCCGTGCCTAGCTGACGTGACGTCACTAAGTGCCGAGGCCTTCCTTTGAGTCGGCGTTGGCTTGTTTCGCCTCAAATATTCTACCAAAGAGAATGTAAATGAAGAACGCAAATCTGCCAGAAAAATGTCGTGCATATTTACAGCTCATTAACCATGACTAAAAATATTTATTTTCCATTCGATAGCGGAAACATTCATAACTTTTACGCATAACAGCCCACATGAAGTCCATTACAACATATCTGTCTCTTATTATATTGACAATTATCACTTTGGATTCATATGGTTACAAAAGAATAAAACGAATTTTTCGTGAAATACACATTTCGCCTTTATTATGCGAATGGCACCATCAGTGGCTAATCTCGTAGATGGTGCTCTGTATACGTCCTTCTTCCGGTTTTAGTGGTATTCTTCTGCTTCCTGCCATGCAACATTTTGTTTGCATGCCACTAGGAACACACATTTTTTTTCTTGTTACCTCTGGGATCCAAAAAACAATATGAAGCAAATTTTTTTCATTTCCTTGTGGTGTAGAGATGAAACAGAAGTTAAAGATATGTGTGTCCGTTGGTATTTCGCAAGTACCAAAATGCTGGGCGAACTTTTATATACAATTATTCAATGAAAAACTCATTCAAAGTAAAAACTTCAAACATTTAGCAGTGGGTCTCGGAAATGGGGTGAATAACTATGTCATGAAAGACTTAAAGGTAAAGAAGAAGAAGAAAAAATGCTACAGAAGGTGGCGACGCTGAAAATCGGTCCAGAAGATGGTGTTGCTGAAAAAGGGTACGGCAAAATCATAGCTAGGAATGTTTATATCACATTTATTTGCTCGATAAGTCATTTAAACCATTGAAATATCAAAAACGTTAGATGCAGTACCTAAAAATCTTCGATTTAGCAATGAAGCACTGAGTTCTACGACTCCCTAATGGTTACACATACGTTTGAACTAGCTCGACAGTCTACAGGGGATAAACGTGGAAGAATTACAGATCAACAAGAGGTTTAGCTATTTTTGCTGCACAGGCATATTAGCAGTGCCAGATGGAAACTTTTAGTTTTAGTTCTCTGATAACAGAGCAATAATACGCAGAACTGTTTTTCGTGTTTCACTCTAAATAAATATCTTTTCTTTTTTCGTATGTTATTATCTAATTGTATGGGACATGAAGTACAATGTTCATTGCCACGTATCCGATTGTATATGAAATTATACACATATTTTTATTTCAATTTAGCTCACATTTCAACCTGTAATCAGAATAATGTCATTATTAATTTCTTTCTGGCAGTATCCTACATAACAGCGTTCACAAGCGAGAGACATTGTTCGTCATGAGACTGTCACTGATATCAGTGGCTACCAGTGTCTTTTGGACCCTACAGTATTATCCATGGAAGAGCTGCCGCATGCGCCATCTGTCTTGCAACAGTGTAATCTCTACTGCTTGTGCCCCTACAGCCTGCTCGCTCATAGACATTACAACATTCCACGGCGCTATTTAATTGCAGTTTAAGCTCTAACAGGTAGTTCCTATATGCCTAAATAATGTTTTAGTCTCTTTTTGATCTCTTAATTTCCTTGTATACCTTTTGTTCAGCATCTGATGATGCTCTCGTAACAAGTCTGACCACCTAGTGCTAAACTGCCGGTATTTGCGTATTTTGTACTGAAGAGAAGACGCTGCAACAGAGCCGTATTAGTGTGATTGTGTGACAGGAAATTCCGATCAAGGAAACTAATGCTCTGTAGCTTAGTACTATGAAGATTCGAGATTTTTCTCCCTCATCTCTCCGTCTCGTAGTCTAGCGATCTACTTATTACAGTATGTGAACAGTCATTACTTAGAAACAAGTTCATAAAATTGCTTAGCAATCATCCTCTAACATCTGCATTTTCGTTTGCTGATCATCCATTTTTTTTTTTTTTTGTATTCTTCTGACTTCCTAGACCACAGAAACTGTAACCAAACTACACCGTTTACGTTAGCAAACGTGCACTTCTTATTCGCTTTTTTTGTAATGTTGTATATGACAAAATAGGAATTGAATATACTTATTGATTGCTGACACTAATAGAACATACAGCCTTCAAATAACTGTACGTTTTCACGGTGCATTTTTATTGCTAATGTATAGCATTCGGAAGAAAAGAGGTTGCTCAAATGTTCAAATGTGTGTGAAATCTTATGAGACTTAACTGCTAAGGCCATCAGTCCCTAAGCTTACACACTACTTAACCTAAATTATCCTAAGGACAAATACACACACCCATGCCCGAGGGAGGACTCGAACCACCCGCCGGGACCAGCTGCACAGTCCATGACTGCAGCGCCCAAGACCGCTCGGCTAATCCCGCGCGGTAGAAAAGAGGCAAATTTGATTTCGTTAATATGTCGATTTTAAGCCTCCACTCTCTTTTAAAACATCCATTGAGCTCCTTCAAAATTTTCACTGAACCAAGTAATGCTTCTTCAAAATATTCACTGAAAATTTCGTTAATATTTGTCTTGTTGTTATAAATTGGTTATTGAATCACTGAGACACTAAAAATCGTGGTTTCGATCCAAAACTAAAACCAGTGACGTTTAATTTGTCTTGTAGACGATGCTTTCATGGATAACACATTTTTTAAAATTTAAGACGACATAGGCTAAAAGTAATTGCATTCTACAATTTGAATTATTTTCCGAAACGTGTCATGGAGAAGTTTAAAAGAATGTATGAAGTTAATGACTGGCAGAAACAAATTATGTGAAACTGTAAACAGAGTCATGCGAAAGTCTGTTTGTAGGGGAGGGTGTTGTACCTTGAAGCTAGTGTACGAGATGTATCCTGGTTGCTGTTTCAGCCTAGTGACCGATTTCAGAATCATGTGAAGAGACCGCCATAAGCACTTTCCGACATTTTCTACTGTTTTTGTTGGTGTGAGTCATGAGGTCGTGTTTTGTGCAGTATTTGTAAATATTTTGAGTTCAACACATTTAATTGCTGTATAACACATAAAACCTATTTGGGAAGTATTGTTAGTTCTTCAGTTACATAACTTTACGGGTAGTATAATTCTATGTATCTTTAAACCTAGTTATGTGATGCGTGGGCGGTTAAGCCATACGTGACGGACTGTGCACTAGGGACGGGAAAAACCGACCGGTTAAAACAGATATCGGAATTTTAGTTTCGAATAACCGAAATTTTACGGTGTGTGTTTGGTCCTGGTTGTAACATTTTTTATGAAAAGAAAGTTGATTATGTGTTAGATGACGATCAGTTTGGATTTAGGAAAGGCAAAAGCAGTAGAGAGGCAATTCTGACGTTACGGTTGATAATAGAAGCCAGATTGAAGAAAAATCAAGATACGTTCATAGGATTTGTCGACCTGGAAAAACAGTTGCACAATGTGAAATGGTGTAGAACGTTCGAAATTTTGAGATTTTAATAACATCGGGAGTTAGAAACGAGTAACTAATATACGACGTAAGAATCGGTACAATGCTGCTGAGATTGTAATGCACCTGTTGCTGTGTGGCATGGATTGTTAAACGGTACATCAGGTCTACTCGATAGCTTCCCATTGTCGTGCTCGGAAATCTGTTATGTAGAAGATTGGCATGGTTCAAAATGTTCAAATGGCTCTGAGCACTATGGGACTTAACTGCTGTGGTCATCAGTCCCCTAGAACTTAGAGCTACTTAAACCTAACTAACCTAAGGACATCACAAACATCCATGCCCGAGGCAGGATTCGAACTTGCGACCGTTGCGGTCACGCGGTTCCCGACTGAAGCGCCTAGAACCGGCCGGCAGAAGATTGGCATCATCCCTAGTTTGGAAGTATTTTATGAAGTCTGATAGCAATGAAGAACAGTGCACCATTAGTCTTGAAACTTTAAGAATACGAAGAGGCACAACAAACTTGCGACATCATGTAAGGAGAATTTTGTTGACTTGCTATGAACTTGACATAATAACGGAACCCCTAATATTGGTGTTGTTTTAGGCTGAAAAATTGGAACCACCAAAAAGCAACGATGCAGGGAAGTCATCAACTTGTGACCAACCACTCTCGCTGTCGCCGTGTCCGCCTCCTACACCTTCGCCGGCTTTGCTGGAGACATTGGTAGTATTGGGACTACCTGTGTTCTGCCCCAAAGTACCGTTATCCAAGATGACGGCGATGACGTTATCGCCGCCATCTTGGATGACGTCATCGCCGCCATCTTGGCTGACTTCATTGCCGCCATCTTGGATAACGGTACTTGGGGCAGAACACAGGTAGTCCTAATACTATCAAGACTGATTTCTGCCACCGCCTCCAGCCCATATCCTTTAAGTTTCCTACTCCTTCGCCGGCCGGTGTGGCCATGCGGTTCTAGGCGCTTCAGTTTGGAACCGCGTAACCGCTACGGTCGCAGGTTCGAATCCTGTCTCGGGCATGGATGTGTGTGATGTCCTTAGGTTAGTTAGGTTGAAGTAGTTCTAAGTTCTAGGGGACTGATGACCTCAGATGTTAAGCCCCATAGTGTTCATAGCCATTTGAACCATTTGATCCTACTCCTTCAGATTAATTAGAATTTTCATTCATCATTCGAAAATTTCGTTTATTACTGGAAATGATAGCAATAAAAAAATTCTAAAACCGGTTATTTCACAGACAGATTATTTCGAGTGGTTTTAATAGGTTACACTGTAGATGAAGAAAACTCAGTATAGCTGAGAACCGATTGTTTCAGCGATAATCTCCTTCTCCACTATGTACTTATTGCGCTGTGAAACAGAAGAAGGTCTTCTACCATGGAACACGTCATATTTGCAAATGAACGGAGTTTCTTTAATGTCTTAACAACTTTACCTATATTCAGAATTGAAATTTGTGTACTTTTCAAATAGCTTCTATTTCAAAATGTATTTAACTTGTAACTGATTTTTGATGAAACAGTGTTTCTACTTAATTTGACTTCGCGTACTGATTATTGGTGGGTCGTAAAGTAATAATGTAACAGACAACTTACTGAATTCATTATTGACTATTGACTAGATTTTTGCGACTGCAGCACCTTCAAATATCAACAGAATATTTATTTCTAGGAACATGACGGTGTTGTACATTGGAACACTTTTTCGAATTTGGAAAAACGTTGTTTTTCGAGAGTAATTTACTTAATTTCAGAAAAATTATGCAGCACACATACAGTGAATGCTATCGCATACAAAAGGAACAGTAAAATATATTAAACTTCTATTTCAAGGTTGACTAGAAGCGGAAGTCTGAAAAATGTTCCCAACGTACAATACTCTCTCCAGTTTTTACTTCTGTGGAATTTAAACATATTTTTAGTGTAAGAAATGTCCGCCCCGATAGCTGAGTGGTCAGCGATGCCAAGGGGCCCGGGTTCGATTCCCGGCTGGTCGGAGATTTTTCTCCCCTCGGGGAGTGGGTGCTGTGTTCTCAAAATCATCATCATCTCATCCTCATCGACACGCAAGTCGCCGAAGTGGCGTCAACTCAAAAGACTTGCACTAGGCGAACGGTCTACCCGACGGGAGGCCCTAGCCACACGACATTTCATTTCATTTCATTTCACTGTACGAAATTATGTACAACTTTGAAAATAGTGAAATCTACAGTTTCATTTCTTGCGATTTGGCTTATGCTACAGTATTATGCAGAACTAGCCTTGGCTAAATGATTCACTGATCTGGAATGTCGTCTTGGACCTAAGGGTTAGCTAGATCCTTCAGTTCATCATACTCATTTATATTCTTAGTTTCTAAGTTTTAAAATATATTTCTCTCAAAAATTTGCTTGCCGCATTACGTAATTTCTCCTTCTACTGACTACTGTACTGTTGTGCTTACGACAATAATTTGTTTCGCAGTATCTAGTAACACTAAGTCTCGTCAAAATTACAGACGAGTATCCTTAACATAGATTTACTGCAAAATTCTGGAACATATTTTCAGTTCTGATATAACAACTTTTCTTGAGACGGGGAGGCTTACATCCACGAATCAGCATGGTTTTAAAAAGCATCGCTCGCGCGAAACTCAACTTGCTCTTTCCTCACATGAAATCCTGCGAATGGTGGATGAAGGGCGACAGGAAGATTCCATATTCCTAGATTTCGAAAAGCACTTGGCATGGTTCCTCACTGCAGACTGTTAACGAAGGTAAGAGCATATGGAATAGGTTCTCCGAAATGTGAATGCCCCGATGACTTCTCAAACAGCAGAGCCCAGAACGTTGTCCTCGACAGTGAGTGTTCATCAGTACATAAATGATCTGGCAGACAGGATCAGCAGCAGTCTGCGGGTGTCTGCTAATCATGCTGTAGTGAACGGGAAGGTGTCGTCATTGAGTGACCGTAGGAGCGTACATGATGTTTTAGACGAAATTTGTAGTTGGTGCCATGAATGGCAGCTAGCTCAAACTGTAGAAAAATGTAAGTTAATGCGGATGAGTTGGGAAAGCAAACCTTTTATTTTCGTATACAGCATTACAAGTGTCCTGCTTGACAGTCACGTCGTTTAAATATCTAGGCGTAATGTTGCAAAGCGATATGAAACGGAATGAGCATGTAATAAGCTAATCGTCGACATCGGGTTATTCGAAGAATGTTAGGAAGGTGTGGTTCATCTGTAAAGAAGATCGCATTTTGTGTACTAGTGCGACCCATTCTTGAATCCTGATCAAGTGTTTGGAATCCGTATCAGGTCGGCTTGAAGCAATACATCGAATCAGTTCAGAGGCGGGGAGCTTGATTTGTTATCGGTAGATTCGACTGATATGCAAGTGTTATGGAGAAGCTTCGGGAACTCAAATGTGAATCACTGGAGAGCAGGCAAAGTTCTTTTCTACGACCACTACCGAGAAAAGTTAAGGAACCGGTATGTGAAGGTGACTGTAGAACGATTCTACTGCCTCCACCGTAGATTTCGCGTAAGAACCACGAAGAGAAGACGAATTAGGGCTCATACGGGAACATGTAAACAGTCGATTTCCCTCCCTCTATTTGCGAGTGGAACGAGAAAAGTAGTGGCTAGTAGTGGTACAGCATACCCTCCGTCACGCGCGGTATGGTGGCTTGCGGAACTGTATGTATGTAGACGTAAATGTAGACTAATAATTATCTATTACATGAACATGAAAGTGAAAATAATAACTCCTGCAAATTTCGCTTATTATTATGGGCTCCATGTACGAGGGTGAGTCAAATGAAAACCTTATATATTATTTTAAATATTATTTATTGTGCAGAAGTGGTACAAAGCTGTATCAAGTTTCAACATAATCTCCCCCACACTCAATGCAAGTGTTCCAGCGCTTACAAAGTGCATAAATTCCTTTAGAAAAAAATTCTTTTGATAGTCAGCACAACCATTCATGCACCGCGTGGCGTACCTCTTCATCAGAACGGAACTTCTTTCCTCCCATTGCGTCTTTTAGTGGTCCAAACGTATGGAAATCACTCGGGGAAAGGTCTGGTGAGTATGGTGGATGAGGAAGACACTCAGAATGTATGTCTGTGATTGTTGCAACTGTTGTATGGGCAGTGTGGGGCTATCCACGTCGCCTTGATTTGATTGCAGGCCACAGATGATTTTTTAGGAGATCTGTGTATGATGCACTGGTGACAGTGGTCCCTCTAGGCATGTAATGCTCCAAAATGACGCCTTTTTCGTCCCAAAAGAGAGTCAGCATAACCTACCCTTCCGATGGCTCTGTTCGAAACTTCTTTGGTTTTGTTGATGAGGAAGGCGCCATTCCTTGCTCGCTCTCTTTGTTTCCGGTTGGTGGAAGTGAACCCAGGTTTCGTCCCCAGTAACGATTCTTTCTCATTCAAAGCGCCGAAGAAGTTCTTCACAAGCATCAACAAGTCGTTCTCTCATTTCAGGAGTCAGCTGCTGTGGCACCCATCTTGCATACACTGTGGGAAACTTGAGCACATCATGCATAATGTGGTGTGCTGACCCATGACTAATCTGTAAACATGCTGCAATGTCATTCAGTGTCACTCGGCGGTTTTCCTTCACTATGGCTTCAACTGCTGCAGTATTCTGTGGAGTCACAACTCGTTGTGCCTAACATGGACGAGGAGCATCTTCCACTGAAGTCACACCATTTGCGAACTTCCTACTCCATTCGTAGACTAGCTCCTATGGCAAACATGCATCACCGCTATGAACCTTCATTCGTCGATGAATTTCAATAGGTTTCACACCTTCACTAAGCAAAAACCGAATAACAGAGCGCTGTTCTTCCCTGGTGCGAGTCGCGCGTTGGGCGGCTGTCTTCATACTGGTAGTGCGACGATATGTGTGCATCTGCACTATGCTGCCACCTACAGGCCATTCCACACGCTGTTTGTAGCACGCTTACCAACTTACAGGATAATGGCGCGAAATTTCGATTTGTTATTACAAATTTAAGGTTTTCATTTGACTCACCCTCGTATTATGTGACTGAAGAGGTTTATGTTTACTTCATTTGACAGCATCTTTCAATGTAGGGTGGTCTAAATAAAAGAGGCTCCATGTCTTATGAACAACATACACTCGTTAATTGAAAATACAGAATACAGAGCAGTAAACTGTTATTGTAACGAAAAACAACGTACTGAACCTTCAGGAGGTCAGTAGTTAACATGAGGTACTGAAAATGTTCACCGTAAACTTCGATACGCAACTCAGCACGTCTCAGCGTGTTGCAGGATTTTTTTTTTTTTATTGTATTTCAATTCCCCATCGGGGCGGGCTGGCAGCAGCATATGCGCTGCTCTTCAGCCGAAAGACATAGAACAAACAATAGAAGACAGTGAAAAATATACAAAGGAGAGAATATGGTGAACATAGATATAAAAAAGGGGGAACATCATGGAAGGCAATAGACAAAAAATGGGGCGACTGTAAAATGGAGATGAAAAACTGTTTAAAAGTAGCGCACACAAAAAGCCACACACTGTGACAATTAAAAGAACACAAGGCACAGTATGACTGGCGCATAAAAAGTATCGACGGATGGCGTAGCACACAACAAACACTGACAGCGAACCTCAAGGCAGTACACAATTAAAATCACACCTCTTGATGCACAGGAGAAACAGCACTAAACACGACACTGACGTGGCACACTGACGATGATCAAACCTGAGGATCTGCCAGGCGCAAGGAGATGAGGGAGACTGGAAGAAGGGAGGGAGGGAGGGAGGGGAAGAGAGGGGAGATGGGCGGGGGGCGCGCTGAAGAGGGCCAGGTAGGGAGGGATGTGGGAAGGAAAGAGGCAAGTATGGGGTGCAGGGTCTCAGGGGGGGGGGAGGAAGGAGGAAAATCCGCTCTGGGAGAAGGAGGGGAGAGGAAAAAGGGGGCCCTGGGGAGGGGGGGGACAAGGCCAGGTTATAGTTGGAAGGAAGGGTAGATGTCACGGCGAAGTTCGTCATCTGGGAGGGGGAGGCGCTGGAAATTGCCCTGATGAAGGAGATGGAGGGTGTGGAGGTGGAGAGAGGGAGGGATACAGCGATAGGGGTGCGGCAACAGGTGGGGGGTGGGGAGGAAGGAGGAAACCAGAGGGTGGGGGGGATCAAGCTTGCGGACAATGTAAAGGATGCAGAGATGTTTGAGGAACAGGAGGAGGTGGGGGAAGGGGATCATACAGGAGCCGTGTGGGGGAAGGAAGGCGGATATGGAAGGCAAGACGGAGCGCATTGCGTTCAAGGATTTGGAGGGCCTTGTAAAAGTGGGTGGGGGTGGAGATCCAGGCAACGCTGGCATAACAGAGGATAGGATGGATGAGGGATTTGTAGGTGTGGAGGATGGTAGAAGGAAGCCATCCCCTTGTCTGGCCAGACAGGAGTTTCAGAAGGCGGGGGCGGGAATGAGCTTTCTGCTGGATGATCTGGAGATGAGGGATCCAGGTGAGGTGTCAGTCGAGGGTGAGGCCAAGGTATCTCAGGGTGGGGGTGAGCTGGATGGGACGACCATAAAGGGTGAGGTAGAAATCATGAAGACAAAAGGAGCGAGTGGTGTGGCCTATGATGATTGCCTGGGTTTTGGTGGGGTTGAGATGGAGGAACCACTGGTTACACCAAGTGGTGAACTGGTTAAGGTGGTTTTGGAGGGTATGTTGGGACCGTTGAAGGGTAGGATAGAGAGCCAGGAAGGCGGTGTCATCAGCATACTGGAGAAGGTGGACTGGTGGGGGTGGCTTGGGCATATCAGCTGTATACAAGAGATAAAGGAGAGGGGAGAGGACAGAACCCTGGGGGACGCCAGCCGTGGGATAAAATATACTGGAGTTTGTGTTGTGGAGGGTGACATAGGAAGGACGGTGTGAGAGGAAGGAAGTGACCAGACGGACAAAATTGATAGGCAGGGCGTAGGTTTGGAGTTTAAAGAGGAGACCGGGATGCCATACACGGTCATAGGCATTTTGGAGGTCAAGGGAAACAAAAATGGTGGAGCGACAGGAGTTGAGCTGGAGGGACAGAAGGGGAACGAGGTTTAGGAGTTGGTCTTCAGCAGAGAAGGAGGGTCGGAAGCCACACTGGGTGAGGGGGAGGAGGTGGTGTTGAGTAAGGTGCTGATGGATACGGTGGGAGAGGATGGATTCAAAGACCTTACTGAAGATGGAGGTGAGGCAGATGGGACAATAGGAAGAGGTGGCAGAAGGGGGTTTGTTGGGTTTGAGGAATAAGAGGATGCGGGAGGTCTTCCACAGGTCAGGGTAGAAGCCAGTAGAGGGGATGACATTATAGAGATGGGCGAGGACAGTCAGGAAGGAATAGGGGCTTTCTCGAATGTGGCGGTAGGTGACAGTCGTGACCAGGGGCCATGTTGCGTTTGGACCAGAGGATAAGTTTAATGTCTTGTGCTGTGATGGGTGTGTTTATGTCGGAAGGGGGGTGTTGCAGGAAACTTTCGCCAATTCATGTGGTGTGACATCCGCAATCTCATTCCGAGTGTTTGTTTCCAGATCTTCAATTGTATGCAGATTATGACTGTAGACTTTAGCCTTTAAATGACCCCACAAATTAAAAATGAAAGGTAGACAGATCGGCCTATCTGGGAAGCCATAAACCTGCGGAAAGTGTATGTTCTTCTCAGAAAGATTCATGGGAGTATGGTGTCGAAGCGCCATCTTGTTGGAAAAGCGCATGCTACCGTTCTCCCTATGATTGCAACAGGTCAGTTACAAATACTTGAGAGTTCACGGTGTAAAAGAAAAAGGGGGCTGCAATCCACTGACACACCAAACGCCTGGTTTCATACTGTGCAGAGGTATCGCAAAGCGTTCCCTGGTATTGTCTGTTGACCAGCAGCGTGTGTTTTGATAGTTCAAGTATCCACTAAGGTGAAACCCTGCTTCGTCTGAGCTGAACTAAAGACTTGGATCCAGATAACCATCAGCGACATGTGTGGATAACCATCTGCAATTGTATTGTCATTATGCGTAATCCGTAGGCTTTAATGCGTGCATCACACTAACTTTGTTTGATCGCACGTGTTACAATTTCATAATGTTCTGGCATGACGTTAGTTTGATAATTTGTCTCGGGGATTGACGTCTAGTTGATTCCCGTGGATGTCTTGCCATAGTCTCGTGAACACGTTCAATATTTTCCGGAGAACAAACTTTATTTACTAGACTGCGTTTGACGTTAGCAACTGAATCTGTTGCTCTAAATTTAGTGATCAGTTTCTGCACAACACTTTTTGCAGGAGCAGCTATCTCTGGATATTTTATCGTAAACCTTTCATTTAACGTTTTAAACGGTTTACATCGAAAGTTTGAACAGTAAAACACTCTTTGTTCGATTGAAAAAGGCATTCTGCAGAACTGTATTCACAACGAGCTTCAAACTGATTAATCACGGCGTAGCACTGATCACAAAATCACCACTCGACGTCACGTGACATCACGTGACGCCACTCGAGTGCCGCTCTAGCGCTAAGAAATAACAACACTCAGATCGCTTCAAATATCACGTTCAGTGTAACACGGCACCTGTTTTAGCTTGGCCACCCCATATTTGCTGACCCAAAAGATTTCCACTCGTGAGTTTTTCTCAAGAGTTAATAAAATTTGTAGAGATATAAAAGTCTGAAATTGTTAACTAAATGCGTGAAATTCTGGAAGTCACATTTCTTTCTTTCTTTCAGTGGTGCCATGTCCCGCGCCGACACAGGGTCGGGATTGTTATGAACGGATTTGACAAGGTTAGTGGAAAGGGGTGGCCGGATGCCCTTCCTGCCACCCCCTGGGATGGAATTAGTGTACCCCCTGCTGTCTGCGACTAGTGTAGATGCCGGCCGAAGTGGCCGTGCGGTTCTAGGCGCTGCAGTCTGGAACCGCGAGACCGCTACGGTCGCAGGTTCGAATCCTGTCTCGGGCATGGATGTGTGTGATGTTCTTAGGTTAGTTAGGTTTAACTAGTTCTAAGTTCTAGGGGACTAATGACCTCAGTAGTTGAGTCCCATAGTGCTCAGAGCCATTTGAACCATTTTGAACTAGTGTAGGTCATGGAATAGTGCGAAGGTGTTCAGATGTCTGCGAGTAGTGTAACTGAGGCGGAACGTGGGGACCAGCCCGGTATTCACCTTGTGGGATGTGAAAAACTGCCTAAAAACCACATCCAGGCTGGCCGGCACAACGACCGTCGTCGTTAATCCACTGGGCGGCCGGCGCGCCAACCCGAGTCCAGGAAGCAGCGTGTTAGCGTGCTCGGCTACCCTGGCGGGTTCTGGATGTCACATTGACTGTAACTTAACCGTGATGAATTCTCCAGTGACTTATGGATCCGTCTGTGGTGTAAGCTTGCTCTCTAAACGAAGTGCAATGGATGGAACCAGAAAACTTGGACGATATGCCTTGTGTTAATAATATTTATTTAATCTTATATTATGTACATAGTCGAAACGATGTCAAAAAATTGAAAGACAGTAGACGATCAGCTACATAGAAACGAATTATATATACAAATATATAGATATTTATACAGATCTTGTTGGGAAAATGTCCGCATAAATAATATCACTCTCAGAAGTAATAGAGACACGCAGAAGTAGAAACAGCTTTGTTCTCGCACTGAGCACTCTAGGCAGCCTTCCGACTGGTGATTTTCAGGTGTACGCCGTTCTTGGTGGCCAGGATGGCAGCCATGGGGTCCAGCGGAAGAGGGATGTCCGTCTCACTGCAGACGTCCACCTTGTAGTGGGACAACAGGTGCACCAGGCCCAGCTTCGACTGCAGCAGCCCCAGGCGCATGCCTGCGACAACACCAACATGTTCTCAACTGCGTACATAGCGCTACACTAATTACAATGCCAAAATTAAAAGTGGCAGTCAAAAAATTACTGTCATTATCATTTTGACAAATTAAGAGATTGCATAATACGAATAAGCTTAGGGTTTTCCACATTCTTGCGTGCCATAGGACCTGACAACATTTCAATGTCACTAGAAGAGTTTTCTCTATCTGTCCACTCATATGGCCAAAGGCCTCGTCGCAGTGGTAACACTGGTTTCCATCACAACACCGAAGTTAAACGCTGTCTGGCTTGGCTAGCGCTTGGATGGGTGACCGTTCGGTCTGCCGAGCGCTTTTGGCAAGCAGGGTGTACCCAGCCTTTGTGAGGCAAATTGAAGAACTACTTGATTGAGAAGTAGCGGCTCCGATGACGAAAATTGACACCAGCGAGGGGAGCGGTGTGCTGAACACGTGCCCCTCCATATCCGCATCCAGGGACGCCTAAAGTCTGAGGATGACACAGCGGTCGGTCAGTGCCGTTAGGGTCTTTCAAGGCCTGTTCGGACAGAGTTTAGTTTAGTTTAGCCCACCCATATGAGGGCCTAATATTTTCTCATTCACTTCATAGGTCACAGGGAAATGGGTTGGTATGACCTGTGGTAGTCAGGACTCATGAAAATTTTGATACATCTAGGTGAGACAGGCACTCGTTGGGGATATGGTTTGACCTATGGTCAGGACTCATGAATATTTTGATACATCTAGGTGAGACAGACACTCGTTGGGAGTACGGTTTGACCTATGGCAGCGCCATCTAGCGGGCCGCACATAGCGCCATCTGGTTTCGCCCTTGAAGGTAGACAGGTTTGGTTTTTTGTAGTTTTTTCGTTTGACGATTATTTCGTGAGATATTTGGCCCGGTTACTATCAATGGACCATCCCGTATACCGCCTCATTCGTTACAACTGGTAACCCAGAACTCGCCCTCAAGCGCTAGGCAGATCACCTCCAGCCTAGCACCGCCAACTCCATGGCGATTATAATCGTTCATCGTCACATCAGGATATCTGTGAGATAAACCATCGTGTTATCCACTTTAATGAATTAATGGATACCAAACTCAGGTTGGCTAGACACATAGCTGGAGTTTTGAACTGTCGCCTTTCTACATATATATCCAGTGTCTGAAGTACTTCACTACTTAACAGGGATCAGTTAGACAACTCTTATTAAAACATTTTTATGAACGTAGCACTGGCAGAATTACATGTGAGTACACGAATAAGAGGTTTTATCGGCAAATCATGGAATAATTATGTTGACCAGTAGTGGGATTACCTATCTAGCACGTCGTCTTGCCTGGATAGAGAGTGGCAATGGATAGTTCGATTTGAACCACATTGATTAAACGAAAATTTTCAACAGGAATGACATTCGGCAGTAAAAGTGAAAGTTCCATGTCGAAATTGCATTTAAGACCTAGCTGATCAATATCAATTAAACATGTTGGTATCAACATGGAATTGTGAGCGCACTAAATCAACATAAAAAGTAAACTAAATTCCATCTGAACAGGCCTCAGAAGGCCCAATGGTACCGACCGATCACCGTGTCATTCTGAACCGGTAGGCGTCCCTGGTTGCGGATATTGAGGGGCATGTGGTCAGCACACCACTGTGCTGGCCTTGTCAGTTTTCGTGACCGGAGCCACTACTCCTCAATCATGTGACTCCTCAGTTGGCCTCACAAGCACTGAGTGCACCCCACTTGCCAACACCGCTCGGCTGACCTGGACAGTGGCCCATCTGAGTGCTTCCCAAACCCGACAGTGCTTAACTTCGGTGATCTGACAGAAACCAGTGCCACCAATGCGGTAAAGCAGTTGGCACCAAATATACGCATTACCTCAATTTCCTTGACAAAAAAAGATAGTGAAATCACGGAAGTTGCATAACTGACCTATGCAGAAGCGCGGACCCTCGCCGAACGGCATGTAGACGAAGGGGTGCAGCGACGCCTTGGCCTCGTCGGTCCAGCGGTCCGGGTCGAAGCGGTGGGGCTCCGGGAAGTAGGTGGGGTCGTAGTGCAGGCTGAAGGCGGGCACCATCACCACGACGCCCGGCTCGAGCAGCGCGCCCTTCTCGGCCTCGCTGTCGGCGCCGGGCAGGCGGTACGGCCGCTGCACCTGCCGCGTCAGCGTCGGCACCGGCGGGTACTTGCGCAGCGTCTCTGCAACGGCGCCGAACGTCCCGTCACCACACGCAGTGTGGGCCGCCAGGTGTAGGGAAGCTCAGAGGAAACAAATGGGGAACCAAGGGTAGGTAACCGGATTCAGAGTTATTACAAATTAGTGGGACTGACAACTGTCTTAGAGAGATGCAGCAACTACTAACCAGCATAACGCAATATATAGCTACACATCAGCAACGACTGCGCTTAGGCGTGGGGTACCTAAGAAAGCTGACAAGTTAGAAGTGCTGAATGGAGAGTGGGTATGGAGTAATCGGAAACAACATATTAACCAGAAGATGACTACATGTCGCAAAAATATGAGTTGTATCAACAACTTTTACTTCACCTGCTTTATTTACTGGGTATGCTGAAACACAGTGCTCAAATACGTTTTGCACATTCTGCATATCAACAAATATATGTGGGTTGAGATGCAATGTGTACAGGGGATGAGAAGTAAGTGTTATGAAAGTAAAAACAAAAAATTAAAAATAGCCTGTTCGGAACTGTACATTTTTGTACATCTGTGATACATAAACCTGCTCTTGAGTAATATTCAATACCGTGTTCTTCCACCCTACCCATTCTGACGCTGTCTGCAGCTCTTGGATGGTGGTACTGCTCTCATGTATTGTTTTAGTAGCATTCCAGCGACTAAGCACAGCAATTTTCAACTGTTGCCAAGCACGCTCAATCAGTTTCGTGGTATTCTATTCAATTGTATCTTGCGCTCTGGAAGCAGGTGTTCCCGAGATGAGTGAGGTCTGTTTATGCACTATCTTCTTGAAAGAGGGTGCTACGAGAAATGTGACTGTACAGCTGGATAAGATGTTGGAGAATCCTGTCCCAACGCTGAATAGCATTCATACTACCCTTCAAGACCACGAGAAGCGTCCGACATATGTACGTAGTAACGTCCCAAAACGCGACTGACCCAGCATTGATGAACTCGTAAGATTGCGTAACTAAGACGTACATTGGTAGCTCGCCGCCTCTCATTTTTTTACAGCAATCATCAAGTGTCAGAAAAATCCTACACTTTTAGTATATCGATCTTGTGGTATGTATTCAGATATTGCATGTAGTAAAGACAAAAATGTCAGCTGTGTTTACTGATTTTATTCGTTTCTGTGCACTGGAGCACCAGATAAAACCAGTATACCAAGGTGACAGTGTTGTCCTTAATACATGTAAGAATACTGCAGTCGTCGACCAGTAAAACATAGCAACATTGATGCAAGTCTCATTCCATGCATTTCGTTGCTCACCTAATTAGACCACCATGGTGCTTGAGGCTATTATTCTCGCAATGGACACCTAGAGGCTAAATAAATCGTGTGGAGACATTTTTGAACTATGCAAACGTCGACAAAGCTGTTCCAGTTTCTACCAAAATTCAACGTGCAACTCTGTTGCATTTTGCTGGGGGGGGGACAAACGAGACATATAGTTCACCACGGGGGATCAGTACGACACAGATCATTAAATTTTTCCGTTCCCTAATAGTGGATAAATATTCGAATGACGTCGCTGTCTGGTTTGCCAGTTACCGGGGCACTTTGCCAGCTGACAAACCTTACTGCTGTGATGATACGCTGTTAACACTGACTGTGTTTTAAGCGATCATTCAAGGCATGTTGACAGATTCAGCACTGTATGCACACCGCTTATCCCGTTCATGATTAAAGACACACCACACTATTGAACTTCTCTGAAAACGAAGGTTTATCTAGGTCGTAGTGGTTTGACAAGTCTTTCCAATTCGCAGAAGAATTTCTAAATCTGTAGCATTATAGAGTTACGATTAAAAAACTATGTGAAAAAAATTAAATCTGGCGTAGAATTCACGCGAAAGGAAGCCACTTAAGTTCAACAACTTACTAAAGATCGCATTTATCGTTCATTGAACGCCAAATGACTAACATTTGATGAACGCACACACTTTGCTATGAATCTGGAGAAATCTCGAATGCAGTTGAAACTGTAACAGTGGACGTCTTACCTGATAGCACTCTGTCGAGGTACTTCATCTTCGCGAGAGAGTCGTACGAGATCTCGCCGCTCTCTGCCAGCACGGAGTCAATTTCCTTCAGCACCCGCTGCTGGATGTCCGGGTTCACTGCCAGCTCGTAAGCAGCGAAGCTCATCGTGGTCGACGACGTCTCGAAGCCGGCGATGTAGAACAGGAAGGCCTGTGCCGACACTTCGTTCTCCGACAGCTCTGCGAAGCAAAAAGAGTGGCTCTTTTAATACGGACAGTTCAGATTCTCCCCTCACTGCGCAGGACAGTATCTTTATAGTATAGTTTTGAGTGAGTATGTGGAATGTAGAGTTCGGCGTGAAACTTTGGACATTTGCCAGGTCAAGGAGAACTATTATTGGAGTATATGCCCTCAGTGTCCTACGCTTGTCCTATCTGGAGGAAGTAGTTAGCGTCGATCACGTAAAACTTCAGATTTATCGAAGAATCACCCAATCCCGTTTTTGCATCTGCTTCATCCATGTATTTTATCCAGCCAAAAAAATTTACAAATAAATAAATAAGAATAAAACAAGTAGTCCAATTTCCTCAACTGTCTACATGAAATTCTTTGTCTGTCGACTGTTTTCCCTGTTCTTCTGCTGACAAGACACCGCACTAAATGTTTTATGAGGATTTCGCCTTGTACAAGGTGAGGGACCCAAACAGCGAGGTCATCAGTCCCATCGGATTACCGAAGGATGGAGAAGGAAATCGGCACGCCTTTTCAAAGGAAACATCCTTGCATTTGTCAGAAACGATTTAGGGAAATCACAGACGTGGGTATGAACAGTCGTTCTCCCAAATGAGAGTCCAGTGTGGTAACCACTGCACCACCTCACTCGGTAGATGTATTTGTTGTTGAAGCCAACACAAATGCAAATAGTGACCTTCCTGAAGAAAATGGCTTCAAGAAGAATTAGTCAGACATTCATTTAACGTGCGTACTCCTAAGTTTCAGTCAATTATCAATGAAAACCACCAACTCTTGTATTACAGATTTATCATGCTGTGACCAGTTTCGGTCGTCGAACATTTTCGGATGCGCTGTTATGCGCTGATGGCACGGTACTCGTCGAAAATATGAGGCGATGCAACTCATTGTCCAACAGGGCATTGTTTTAGCACGAGTTGGAGGTATTCTTCCATGGGGCATGTTTACAATATGTCAGCTAGATGCCATGAAACGTCTGCCGTCGTTTCCCAGTGGTGAACAATACCCTATTATCACATGAAACGCCTCGCATTCGGGAGGACGACGGTTCAAACCCGTCTCCGGCCATCCTGATTCAGGTTTTCCGTGATTTCCCTACGTCGTTTCAAGCAAATGCCGGGATAGTTTCTTTCAAAGGGCACGGCAGATTTCCTTCCCCATCCTTCCCTAATCGGAGCTTGTGCTCCGTCTCCAATGACTTCGTTGTCGACGGGACGTTCACCACGAATCTTCTCCTGCTCCTCACACGAAACTAACTGAGTGCCTACAGCAAACTCCAGTCGACCTGAACACTTAGAAAGACAGTGCTTCAGCCCATCGATCCTGACTTTCGAGAGGATGATTTGTGGGCCACACCATGTACATGAAGGTTTGTCCCCTGATGACCTGACCAGATTTCTGCTGATCCAAGCAGTCTGCTTGAGTGGTAGGGATGGGCGGTTATGGACTACGAAAGTTCTCCAACATATTCTCCTCTCGTTGATGCATAGGACGATGCGTTGCATCCGTCATCAGGGCGAAACGGGGTGCTACGTGCTATGAGCGCATATGCCTTTTCTGTAGTATTAGAGTATCAATAGACACATTTACTCGTAAAATAATAACTGAACAAGTCGGTACTTACTCCAGTCAGTGCCTCCTTGCTTCTCGCCTTCGACGAAACCCTTCGTGTGCAGCTGGATAAACAGGTCCATGAAATCGTTCCTTCTGATGGAATTTTCTAAGCGATCGTGGACTGTCTCCTTCACCATATTGTCGAAAAACTGCAGTGTATTGTTCCTAGGAGCTCTGGAACTGAAGTGTAAAAGGAAAATTGTGAAATATGTCAGAAAGATTTTTTTATAGCTAACCTAGAACTATATTTATTACAATATTTGAATCCTAAAAGTCATGAAACGACTTGTAATTGCTAACAGTAAGACATTTCTGTTAGTTATTTAGGTGAGATATTTACCGCAGTTTTATTTTTCATAGTTATCTTTTTGCAGTTGTGTGTGAGGAATAATTTGCAGTACAGTAATGATAGTGAGCGTCACGAAGCAATGCGGACATCCACGTACATACAGTAATTCTGCAGAAATAATCTGACGTTATGAAACCTCTAAGCGAATAAGAATATGCAGTTAATTGTTAAGTGTTTCCTCACACTTGGCAACCCAACAGTGGTATACTGAATTACTCCCCCAGTATGTACATCTTTCGTGCGCATAGGACATGGACATTACTCAATATATAGTCTTCGTGAGATTCACATTAAAATTTATTGCACTTAAAACTCATGTTATCCAATACAGTACACGGATGGATAAGACTGTAATTAGTTTTCTCGGACCAGGGTGGATGTCCGTTATATTTACATTGTGAGAATATTTGAAGAATGTGCAGGGTATGTATCGTACAGGGCCACCAATGGATCAAGATAAGAAATAAGAGGAGGATATGAAATGGTTCGTATCGAGTTTGCGGAACGAAAAAAATACGGATAGGGAGGCGAAGGAAATATAGAGGTATGGTATAGGTCTTTTGATGGAAAGGACAAACAAATGCGAATTCTGAGAAGCAGACCAAGGCGTAATAGAGTTTTAAGATAATGATTTAACAGTGTGGCAGAGATAATCAGTGTGAGGTTTACATAGAGGAAGATGTGTTACTTCAGCGCTTTAAAAATGTGGGCGATTTTGGGATAATGCAGTCCCCGTATTCGCCCTACAATAATTTTGGGGATTTTTAGACTACGGTGAGTACCGTACTCGATGTTAGGAGGTAAGAGATGTGGTGTCACCGCCAGACACCACACTTGCTGGGTGGTAGCCTTTAAATCGGCCGCGGTCCGTTAGTATACGTCGGACCCGCGTGTCGCCACTGTCAGTGATTGCAGACCGAGCGCCACCACACGGCAGGTCTAGAGAGACGTCCTGGCACTCGCCCCAGTTGTACAGCCGACGTTCATAGCAATGGTTCACTGACAAATTACGCTCTCATTTGCCGAGACGATAGTTATCATAGCCTTCAGCTACGTCATTTGCTACGACCTAGCAAGGCGCCATAGCATTTGATAATTTTCTTGTGAAGCATGTACAATCAAGAGCGATGTTCTACAATTGTGGATTAAAGTTAAGTATTACAGCAACTGCGTCCGTTTTTCTAAGTTCTCATTTCCTTGTAATGTTCCAGACCTCACGCCAGTCAGCGTGAGCTTAAAAGCGTGCATTTCGGCCTCCTCTAGCAACACAGTGTTGGCTCTTCTGCCAACACTTCAAGAGATATGTGCTGTTTTGCGCTTTGAGGTTAGTGGGAGAACGTTTCGTAAACAGCACTCATTCCACACTAGAGTGAAAGCAGATTTATGGAAACAATCGCTACGCTGTGGAAAAGACATTGCTCAGTGATGTCATTTCTTTTGGGTCGATTAGTCCAGCAAGGGATGCAGCAGACACTAATTATATTGGGATTCAGAAACGCAGGAGAGAGATACTGCCCGAATTGAAGCTGTGGATGGACCCTGAGTCGCGCCTGAATCTATAACGCAGCAAGAGTAACTTCTGGCAGAGGTCTGGGGAGGAGGAGTTTTCAGTCAGGTAAACAGTTTTAATGCTATTAAGTGTCAGGGCAGCTTTTGGCTATTATGTAGGGACCATGGAGGCAAAAGGGTAACTTGGTTCGTCCTGTAATTATTGCCTAGGTGTTAGATAAGTTCACTATCACGTCTACACCTGACTGTTCCAAACTGATGACTTAAATAATGTACAGGATGAACAAAACAACGTTCAAAAGGTACTGAGCAAAAAACAGTTTCATTTGAAGGCACTAGAAAGGAAATGCTGATATGCTGTTAGTCAACAGTAAAGGAATATATAAGAAAATCTGAACACTTTCATAGAGCTTTGAAGTCCAGATGCCATTTCAAATTTTGGTACAGTTTCCACAGTAAAAAGATGAGTTACTCACTCGTAGTACCGCTTGAGCGGAGGCGTAAAGATTTCGGTGGCGATCTCCTTGAAGGGCCTGGCCCGTGGCTGGAAGAGGATGCGGCCCCACATCCTGAAGTCGCAGTCCGGGTTTCTCTGGCAGTTGAGCTTGACGCCGAAGGCGAGCGTGGCGATCACCTCCGTGGTGTAGAGCGCGAACACCTCTCGGAACTGCAGCACCTTGCCCTCCCGCGCGGCGTCCGCCAGCACCTCCACCATCTCGCTGCCGCACTCGTTCAGCGTCTGCGAAGGGAACGCAGCTTTCGGTAAGTCCACCAGCTATCGATCTGTCCCTTGACCTCTAAAACCCCTTGACTGTGTATGGCATTCTAATCTCATTCTCAGACTCTTAACCCAAACAGTTACATTTAACTACGTCAGCTTGTTGCACCTGCCTCTCACAATAATCCACCACATGTAACCATTAACAGCCCCCAACGAATTACATCTGTGCCCAAGGATTCGTCTAAGCTACATTTCTATACATCCTTGGCACTACTGAAATGGTTAAATCACCACAGCTGTGTGCCAATAACACCACTGTTATGTGCCTCTGAACATCATAAAAATCCCACCCAAAAATGGATGAAGAAGGTTGCATCTTCGTCAAACACGTTGGCCCTTATGATAAACTCTACCATGTCCCACGAACCTACAGTAGAGACATCCCAAAATATCTGCCTCTACATTTACAACCAATATATCCAGCTCGGTAAAATACCTCGGCAAACTTTCCTCCTTAAATTAGTAGTTGACATTCTTCCATTACTGTCCAACCAATATTAATCCCACAGTAAACTAGAACCAATAGAACTACTAATCGTCCGTACATGGAAATTGCATTCCTTCACCATCCTCCATACCTGGAAGGCCGTCATATGACATATCCTTCTGTATAGAGTTAGCTGGGTTTCCGCTCCACCAAACTGCCTCCCTTCCAGAGCCATGTACACTCTTATCTTGCTTTCCGGTCACGCTTATCCTCGTCTTCAATAATCGTTTATCAACTCATCAAATTACCCTTCGTCCTCATCTACACTGATCGCCTGTGCTTACACTTTGTGCTTCCCAGAAAACAGACCCCAATAATCTTATTACCCTAACCCTAACCCTAAACCACCAATTTCCAATACTGATAAACCTTTGCACTACCGTATCGACACATTGCACGTATCCGATATATATCCTGAGTTCCTTTCTTCTTACCCATACTCAAACTCCTCTGTCCCACCGCAACTTCTGTTTCACTTCATGTAAATCAAGATTCCATTGACCATGACGCCGTGGTAACTCACTTCTTACACCCCCATGAAGCCAGTCCACTTAACCTCACCTAATTTATTCTTTCCAATTGCAATTTCTTTCCAGTCAGCAAAGTGCAGTACTTCCTTCGACAGGCTCAGCATCTTAGAAACACAGCTTTTGAAGTCTACAGTGACTATTTGTAGTTTTAATAAGGTCACTATAGAAACTAGTTTAATAATCATAAAACAATAGAAATATTCCATCTTCTTTCTGATATTTATATCAAACTTCGTATTTCAAAAGTTTCTTGGCTGAAGAGCTTAATAGTAGCTTGTTGCCAGCCACCCTTAAGCGTAAGGGACGAGGGAGTAAAATAACATCAAAAGAAAAATTGTGAAAATAAGAGTAAAAATAATAAAAACTGGCAGTGAGACCTTGATCATCGGTCTTCTATGATACAGTAGTAAGCGTCGCATGTTACCGAATTATAAGTTCTATTTTTGTTTCCCTAATCCTTCTGGGGTGCGAAAGTCTGAAAATAGGACCCTCACGCACTTCATAATTGTTTTATTAAGTACCTAAAACCATTGCTGTAGCCATTTAAAAAATTGCGCGTTCACACTCACCAAAGTGACAGGGTGTCTATAGATACCAACTAACAATACACAGAGCATTATATCTTATTTCTAAAGGTGGCAGTTTGATGCGTATCATTTTCACCAGTATTCAAGGACTCTCAGAGCAAATAAAAGTTGTTGTTCAGAATGTGACAAATGCCTAATAATCTTACTATCATCCCAGGTAGAAGAAAGACCACGCTGCTCAAAATGCGTGGCGGGGCTCGTTATAATTTTCTGTGTTCGTTGGAACATCTGCTCACCTGGAACATGTTCTTCAGCTTGCCACTGGTAAACAGTGGGCTGAGTTTGTTGCGCAGACGGCGCCATCGATCGCCCTTCATGAAGAACAGCTGACCCTCCAGTATTGGGTCATCTACAGGGACAGGTTCTCGGTCGGTGAAGTAGTCAAAGTCCTTGACAAGTATTTGACGAATGAGATCTGGGTCGATGACCAGCAGGCGGGGTTCAAGTCCACGGTAGTAGCCCACGTAGCGCTTATCTGAAAAAAATCCAATTAGTGACTGTTAAAAGAGCACTCCACCTGCTATATGATCTGTATCTTTTAAAAACTACCGAGCAATTGTCTTATGGACAATGCAATGAAAAGACTGTCACTTCACTCTTACCATTTTACGCAATCACATAAAAGTTTTATACTGTTAACTGGAGCAGCCACCAGTGGCCTTGATGAGAAAGATTGGAGAAACTTGAGGATGGTTACCTGTAACGCTTATGGAGTGAACCAAGGCTTACGTCAAAATTACGAAGTGTCGTATGACTCAAATTGCCGTTTGTACGCTTTCAGGTGGCATTGAAGGCCAGTTATCATTACGATTCAGTGGAGTATAATATAATGTGCTGTCCTTCACAGATTGGTGCTTCTGTTCGCCTGCAAGTCATGTCAATAACACCACATTACTCTCGTTAGATCTTTTTATGTGATGAAGAATGAATACCACTGTGCTTCACTACGTAAGGTCCTACTGGAGGTGGTACAGCCTTCCAACTTACTTCCTAGGCCAATTGTAAGGGAACTTAACAGTTCTATGCCGATCGCAAACACCATTGAAATTTAATATTTTTTTACATATCGATGGTAGGCAATGAAAACATTGTAACTTCATTTTGATAAATATTGAAGGAGGAGCAAAAAAGTGTTACAGATATATTTCCTGCATGTATAACTATGTAGTGAAAGCCCATTTACTGACCTATTAGTGAAACCCATGCATTTTCAAATTTGTCTTTGATAATGGATTTACTGGTTACTTGAATTACGAGGTTTTCGCAGACAGTTGGAGTGACGAGGTTTTATTGCCTATCACAGATGTGTAAATCGTGCCAGCCTTGAAAGAAACTTACTGATTCCTGTGTCTAGACAGTTGGTAACTGCCAAAAAGTAGCTGATCTAAATGTGATGCTGCATTCCTTAGTATTTTGTAGATTGATGATTTCTTCTCTGCAGTGTACATACCTCTGAACTGATGGTAGAGTTCGTCGAGGTCCTCTGACAGCATTTGTTTCTGCACGATGGACTTGTAACAGTTTCCAAACGGCGTCCAGGGTCGCGACTGGGGGGCGCCCTTCTCTGTCCAGTAGCTGAAGTGCCGGAAGTAGCACACCCACAGCACCAGCGCGGCGGCGATCATCACGAGGGCCAGTTCGTCCATCCACGAGTCCAATACCACCAACATGGTGAGGGTCTGGTGTAGGCTGCGCTTATCAAGACGATCCTGACCTCTGCGAACAGTGTACAAAAAAATGGCTCTCAGCTCTGTGGGACTTAACAGCTGTGGTCATCAGTCCCCTAGAACTTAGAACTACTTAAACCTAACTAACCTAAGGACATCACACAACACCCAGCCATTACGAGGCAGAGACCAGTATACAGATACTACCGTAAAATCGAAGTAATGCAGCTGAACTGATGGTGGGGGTGATGAAGTAAACTACCTCTATTCATGCCTAACTGACTGCTGTATGTTGACAATGGAGGGAACTCAAAAAGGGTGTGGTGAAACACTCTACTGGCCATTAAAATTGCTACACCAAGAAGAAATGCAGATGATAAACGGGTATTCATTGGACAAATATATTATACTAGAACAGACATGTGATTGCATTTTCACGCAATTTGGGTGCATAGATCCTAAGAAATCAGTACACAGAACAACTACCTCTGGCCGTAATAACGGCCTCGATACGCCTGGGCATTGACTCAAACAGAGCTTGGATGGCGTGTACGGGTACAGTTGCCCATGCAATTTCAACACGATACCACAGTTCATCAAGAGCAGTGACTGGCGTATTGTGACGAGCCAGTTGTACGGCCACCATTGATCAGACGTTTCGAATTGATGGGAGATGTGGAGAATGTGCTGGCCGGGGCAGCAGTCGAACATTTTCTGTATCCAGAAATGCCCGTACAGGACCTGCAACATGCGGTCGTGCATTATCCTGCTGAAATGTAGGGTCGTAACACATCTGAAATGTAACGTCCACTGTTCAAGTGCCGTCAATGCGAACAAGAGGTGATCGAGACGTGTAACCAATAGTACCCCATACCATCACGCCGGGTTATACGCCATTTTGGCAATGACGAATACACGCTTCCAATGTGCGTTCACCGCGATGTCGCCAAATACGGATGCGACCATCATGATGCTGTAAACTGAACCTGGATTCATCCGAAAAAATGACGTTTTGCCATTCGTGCACCCAGGTTCGTCGTTGAGTACACCATCGTAAGTGCTCCTGTCTCAGATGCAGCGTCAAGGGTAACCGCAGCCATGGTCTCCGAGCTGATAGTCTATACTGCTGCAAACGTCGTCGAACTGTTCGTACAGATGATTGTTGTCTTGCAAACGTCCCCATCTGTTGACTCAGGGATCGAGACGTGGTTGCACGATCCGTTACAGCCATGCGGATAAGATGCCTGTCATCTCGACTGCTAGTGATACAAGGCCGTTGGGTTCCAGCACGGCGTCCCGTATTACCCTCCTGAAGCCACCGATTCCATATTCTGCTAACAGTCATTGGATCTCGACCAACGCGAGCAGCAATGTCGTGATACGATTAACCGCAGTCGCGATAGGCTACAATCCGACATTTATCAAAGTCGTAAACGTGATGGGACGCATTTCTCCTGCTTACACGAGGCATCACAACAACGTTTCACCAGGCAACGCCGGTCAACCGCTGTTAGTGTATGAGAAACCGGTTGGAAACTTTCCTCATGTCAGCACGTTGTAGGTGTCGCCACTGGCGCCAACCTTGTGTGAATGCTCTGAAAAGCTAATCATTTGCATATCACAGCATCTTCTTCCAGTCGGTTAAATTTCGCGTCTATAGCACGTCATATTGGTGGTGCAGCAATTTTAATGGCCAGTAGTGTATTTATTTCCGTTGACTGGTTCACTGATTTAGTGTTTATATCAAAAAATTACGTATAATTTTTATTATGTTATTTAGTAAAAATGTAAGTCAGGTGTCATCCTGGTCTGCTAAACAGTTGTGTTTTGAAAGTCCTCATTGCCTTTAAGTTGCATTTCGTTCAAATAGATAGGCTGGAATACAGCGCTATCATATGTTACTTGTTGTGGACGTTTTGTTACAAACGCGAATACAAGCATGGGGACAGCGGACTGTAGAAGAGTCGGTAAAAAGATTATGCCTGTCAGGTGGCAGCGCTGATGCGAACTTCCACCTGCGAAGCTTCAACAGCTGCAGACGAAGAAACCAGTCGTCTGCTGAGCTGTGGCAACAACATTGCCGTAGAGACGTATGCAAAGCCGGCCGGTGTGGCTGTGGGGTTCTAGGCGCTACAGTCTGGAGCTGTGCGACGGCTACTGTCGCAGGTTCGACTCCTGCCTCGGGCATGGATGTGTGTGATGTCCTTAGGTTAGTTAGGTTTAATTAGTTTTAAGTTCTAGGCGACTGATGACCTCACAAGTTAAGTCGCATAGTGCTCAGAGCCATTTGAACCATTTGAACGTATGCCAAACCGCGTTAAGTGATTGGTTGAGGTAGAAGCATGAAGCACGAGCGCCAACCCAACCGCAGTCAGCGATCTTGTTTTGTAGACTCTACTACACCTTCGTGGTTGGACAGAGGACTGCCTGGCAAATGGAACTCAGCGCGTTTTTCTTAACGGGGAGCAATCGTCAAACGTGTAAGGTACATCAGGTGTGCCACAAGGGTTTGGTATGGGACTGCTGATGTCGGTACACAACGAGTCTCGTTTCAATTGTTACCAAATGGGGAGCTGAACTGAAAAAAGAAACACAGAGAAAATGATGTATGAAACACACGGTCTAGACACGTTAATGTGAGCACCTATTCAGGTGCCTGAATAAGCACCATTGGCAGCGCGGACGTGCGAGATGAATGAGGTTCTGGAAGGTACCGAAAGATATATGGAACCATGCTGACATAAGTGCTGTGGCCACCTGTCCCAGATTTCTTGGTTGAGGATCTATGGGGCGAACAGTGGTCCTGCAGATTCTCGATTGGTACTTTACGGGCCATAGACATACACCGCGAGCTGTGTGACAAGTTGCGTTGTCCTGTTGGTAGATGCCATAGTGCTGAGAAAATCAACTGCATGTAGGGGTGGACATGGTCCCCATGGATGAGAGCACACTTGTGTTGATCCACTGCGCGTTCCAGAATGACGAGATTACCTAGAAAATGCCACATAAACGTTCTCCACGTCATAACGCTCTCTACTCCGGCCTGGATGCTTTGGTGTCCGATAATTCACGCTATACTCGCCAATGGCAATCTGTCCGACAGAGCATAAAACATCTTCGGCTGGACCTATTGCTTGGCTCAGTCCCACCTTAGGTCCTCGACCGGAATTTTCTCTCTGTTCTTGGCGAGTTTGGGGGCTCAGAAGTAATCTACACAGATGGATCACGGGTCGACTGTCTTGTTGGCTTCGCTTACGCTCACGTTGGCCTTACGGAACAACACTCCTTGCTGGATGGCTGCAGTGTATTCACTGCAGAGCTGGTTGCCATCTATCGCGCTCTTGAGCATATCTGCTCCTGCTCTGGTGAGTCCATCGTCATTTGTAGTGACTCCTTAATCAGCCTACAAGCTCTCGACCAGTGCTTCCCTAGGCATCCATTGGTACTGATAATCCATGAGTCTCTTTATGCCCTCTGCACTAGTGGCCGATTAGTGATCTTTATTTGGACTCCAGGCCATGTCGGGATACCGGGCAGTGAACATGTTGACCGCCTGGCCAAACAGGCCACCAGTAAACCATCTCTGGAGATTGGCCTCCCGATTTGCGAGCAGTCTTCCGCCGCAAAGCTTTCGCGATTTGGGACACTGAATGGCGCACCCTGAGCACACCAAATAAACTTCGTTCTATTACGGAGACGACGAATGTGTGGCGGTCATCCATGCGAGCTTCTCGCAGGGAATCAGTTGTTCTTTGCCGGCTCCGCATTGGCCATACGTGGCTAACAGATGGTTACCTTCAGAGTCGCGAGGACCCACCACAGCGTCGCTGTGGCTCCCTTCTGACTGTCGTGCACATCTTGGTGGACTGCCCAATTTTAGTCGCTCTACGACCGACTTTTAACCTTCCCAGCACTCTACCTTCGGTGTTGGGCGACGATGCCTCAAAATCGAAATAGATATGATCTAAGTGGCAGATATAAATCACTGTTTCAACTGCTTTCGCGTGTGTTTACGTACACTCGATCTTCAGCAGAGATTTTCAACTGTTTCTGCCGACATAATGACGGTAAACACAGTCTAGCTCGGTGCAGCCCGACTGTGTGTGTTTCCAGGCGGCAACATCATACTTATACGAATGGTTTCCATAACATACGTAAAATTACGGTTTGTTGCCACATGGCAATACCATGCGATAGTGGGTTCAGAATCTAAATGGCTTATCAATTAAATAAAAATCTTTTGTCAGTGACCAAAAACCTGCTGCAGCGCAGATGATAACGAAAATAAGAAAAAAATTAAGAAGAAACGAGAATCGTTTTGTTTAGAATGTCCAAGCAGATGCAAATGTTATATTATACAGGCAGTCAAACACAGACATACTGGGCTTTAGAAGGAACCGTACACGAGTTGTTAACTAGCCATGAAGTGATCTCTAAGCTCCCAAGCTCATTTCCTGTATCAGGAACACACACTAAGGCTACACCTTCAGATCCGTTTGCATATTCGGATCCTTTCCACCATACGCAATCCTAGTGTACAAAACCTAAAACAGCGTTTGCTGAGAACATGTATTTGTCAGATGCTTACCACGTGCAGTCCCAAGATATCTTCACGTGGCTGATTTAGGCAGCTTGCAGTGATGTACCTTGTGCTCTGACTGGCGTTATGGCGGGGCATCTGTGTTTATATGAGGTCTGTGTGATCAGATAACGAGATAAGCGATAGAGAGGCGATTCAAACCGACAGGAAGACTGCAGCTAATTACGTTCACAATCTCTCACTTTTCTAGCGTTTATCGCCAAGGTTGGGATCAGCTGTGTTACGCTACTTGACAATTCCATTGAACTGAACTTTAAGACCGGATGGCCTTCCTGTCGCCACACTTCTTCAGATAACCTAACGGAGGGAAATCGTGTACGTCATCTACTAGTGAATCGTTTGAACTTTGTTCTGTGCGTATTCTTATTTTAAAAGTTGATGTATCATATTTTCTGTGACGGCGACAGCCCGCCCTTTGCCTAAATGATCATGGAAAACAGCCGAAAAATTACTCTAGGCTGGCTGGCTTACCAGACTAACGATCGTTAATCCACCACGTGGATTGTATCTTAGTCTGTTTCACCTCCATGTCTGTAAAGATTGCAAGATGTACGTTGAGCTATATTTCTAGGTAAAGTTCGTTCGCACTAAACTATCCGTATTCCAAGATTAATCGACAGGATTCCGTGAACTTGTGATGATTTGGTGTCCAACTGAAATACATTGTCGGACTAGCACATCAGTCGATCATTCTACGAGGGTAGTCATAAAACATTATCACCTCGAAACATCAAGCTGTGACCTTTAAATTTGGTCCTTTCATACACATTCACCCTGGACTGAAGCTCATTGTTCCCTGCTGTGCATGACTTGTCAGAGACTTTTGCTGTAGAACTGTACGTTCACACCGGAAGTTCTCTAATTCTTTTTTATGCAAGAAAACAGGAAGAAATCGCTGCATGTCGTGTCACTAGGATAAGGGAGACGGAAGGGAAAATTTAGTAGTCAAAAGCAGCAGCATGAATGACTGTTCCCGCTGAAAAATAGTTGGGGCGTTGTCGTTTATTATAAACACTCCCTTGGACAGCCTCCAGCAACACTTCAACTTGACATCCTTGTGCAACCTTCACAGTAGATTTCGTTAGAATGCTCTTGTGACGGTTTACCTTACGAGCGTAGTATGTTATCACTGTATCATGATATCCCAAAAAAAAAAAAACCTCAGGACTACCTTCCCCCGACGGTGGTTGGTTTTATCGCAAAGACGTATATAATTTTGTAAGTCAACACATTCAACTTATTAACACGGGGGGTATAACACAACGACCTCCATAAACATATTGAGGCGACATTATCTTTCTTTTCTGATAGAAATCTAACGTGAAATTTATTTTAGTCTGAATTATAAATCATGCCTAGTTTACGTTCAAAGCGGCAGAAACGATATTAAGAAGTTGTCAAACGTTAGTAGGGAAGATGTATTGAGAATGTTGGGACATAGGCAGAATTTATATACGTGGTGTCTTCTTTTCGATATGTCTCAAAGAGCAAACATCGTTTTGATCCTGCCGCCTGTATCATTCAAGACACAAAGGAATTAAAGACATGAGCGGCTTGTAGCCATTGATTTATATCAATGAGGCAAGTTCAAAATTCGGGTTCGAATCTGGGTCCAACATAAATTTTCATCTTGAACCATTGTTATAAATCAGTGCCCACAGGCGGCTAGTGTCTTTAATCCCTTCATGTTTATAGACAGAGTTTGTTTACTGGCTTTAATCACCCAGTAGTTTCCTCTGAATTTGGAGAGGAGTGTTAGTTATTACCGCCACTTCACTTGTAGATTACATCATTTGTGAAAAACTAAAACAATGAAGGGCAGAGGAAAACAGGTAAGTCAAATGTACACAAATTTAATTCTGTTTAATGGGCAATTACGAGCCCTTCTTGTAAATTGTCCTACTTAATGTAGAAATATAGTCTTAGCTACATTTTACTGTGGAACAACTGTAGGACTAGGTAACCGGCAATGTTTATTACTATCGAACTTGTCAGTTACAGTATATCATAAACCTTTTTTGTTTCATTTCTTTTTATTCATATAAGCCTTATAAGAGCAATATTTGATTGCCAGTAGATATTTGTTTTTTAGCTCAGTGCATGACACACAACAATACGTTACAGTTTCACTTTATCCACTATTAAATGGTGCTTAAAAGCCTTCTTCGACAAAAACAATGATTTACTTGTTAAACAGTAAGACATGGTTTTTTTATACAATGACATTAGCTGGCTGATACTAGATTTACGGTGTCCTGTAGGACACTGAATCACAGAGGAGGTTACGAAATTGTATTAATATTCAGCGTAAATAAACTGATCGTAGGGGATCTCGTATTTGCTCTTTTCCTAGAAACAAATATCCCAACGCAATATGGTGTAAAACACGACTGCCCTAGCTTCCATTACAACTGCTCAAAGCCACACAAAAATGACATAACGCTACAAGAATAAAAACCCAGCCTACATATAGGCAGTTCTCCTCAACAACAACGGTAATTAGGAATTAGAAGCACGTTTTTAAATCTTCAGCTACTCAACATTTGCTTCTACTATAAACACCAATGATCTGTTGAAGATACCTCTGATGAATATGCAAGACAGTACCTCAAAGCGTGAAATGTCATTTGAGTTGGAAATAGAATAACCGGATGTAAAAGTTCTAAATGAATTTGCTTCTTTCTGTACGGAAAGATGCATCTGTAATTACAAAAATTCGATTGTTGACTTTACAGTAAGGTCACCAAAATAATGCAGGAGATCGAACATCGCAAATATCTTGCACTTGATACGCAGTACACGACAAACGCACTTCATTTTCGGGATTATTTACCGAAACGGGTCGTTTCTGCGACTGGTGGCAACAAATGCTGTTGTATAGCAAAAACAAACGAAATATGATCCCGTGCCAGCAGACGACTAGTTCCCAACCTGACGTTGCAAAACATGGCGGCAAAGTTTTCAATTGGCTTCAAATATGGCGCCGACTAGGTCAGTCTATGTTCTTTATATACGACCAGGTCGCTGTTTCAGTTTTCTCTGCGATGGGGGTACACATGTTTCCGTTGCTTGCATTGCTTCTTTATATCGGAGTCATAGATGTGCCCCCACGACACGACCATGGTGATTTGGCGGCTAATGAAATATTTATATTAGCCCGATACCGCTCCAACATTTCCGACGCCGTCTCGTTTCGGGGAGCTTTTTGAATGGGCACGAACAGTCACAGAAACCAGCGGGCGGCCACCTTTGTCGCGTTCAAAACTCGGAGGAAGATGTCGAAAACTGATCCATGACTGATTTTCACGTTTTCCACTATTCCTTCGATTGTTCTACTCTGGTTTTCGGGCACCACCTCCACTTCTTACGTGATTTCCTGGGTTTAAAAAGACGATGGTGTATCACTGACTGTGAGGGTTTTGTACTTCAAGATATAATTGGTGTGGATAATATGACTAGTTGAACTAACTGAGCCCGATATTGTTAATTTCGTAAACCTATCATCATTCAAACAAAAACATCGCGATATAACCTATGGAGTATACAATAGTGCGCTTATCTAGTGACTAAGTATTACCACGACTAGTGATATACAAGAATTAGCTGTCACATTACCAGAAACGCAACCACAAGTAGAACCCTACGCCTGACAAATTACTAAGTGAATAACGTTAAGCAAATAACTTGCGAGGAACACCTATAAAATACCTAGAAGGCATAATATTATACACCAAACCGAAAAATAAATAAAAAGATGCGACTTGGTGTTCCTTACATATCAATTACTTGATGATCAAATACTAGGATGGAACAAATAAGGACCCCAGGAAAGGAACAGACAGTAGAACGTGAACTCTGAATTGCCTTTTTAATATTCCTTGTATCACTTGTTATTTACAATACTCTCTTGAAACTTGGTACGACTCTATTATTTCATGAAAGTAATCAAGTGCTGTTACTTGAACTTCCTATTACAAATACAAATTACACTTAATCTACTATGAATGTGGACATTTTCATTCCAAATTTGGTTTTTAGTAATTAACTTGAAATCTAATAGAGGTAGCTTATTGGTGTCAAATATTTAATGTTTTTACATGAAACTAAGTCTACATTAGAATTTTCAGCTTTCTATGTTTTTCGCAACAACCCCCATTTTAACCAAAATGTTGATCTGATCAAGCTGAGAGCTGTAACTCTTAATTGTGAAATACATTTGCATATTATGAGCAATTTTTAGCTTTCTAGTTGTATTATTCAGCGTGGTTGCGTTTCTGGTAATGTGACAGCTAATTCTTGTATATCACTAGTCGTGGTAATACTTAGTCTCTAGATAAGCGCACTATTGTATACTCCATAGGTTATATCGCGATGTTTTTGTTTCTTTAGATGCTACATTTTGCGTAACATATTCATTTGATCATTCTGAGACTTTTTAATGTTAACATTAATGTACTTAAGCATATACTGAAGAAGTTTATTTTAATCTTAATTTCACTCTTAAATTGTGGTGTAATTCTTTGCATGTTAAGCACAGGCACGTTACGATGACGTAGCGCTGGTAGTAGTGAACTGGTGTAAGTCCCAGAACAGTCGCTCACCTCTGTACCTCTTACAATGATACAGCGCTCGTTTCGCCTCACATATTCTACCAAAGAAAATATAAAAGAAGAACGCAAAATGTCGTGTATTTTTACAGCTCATAAGCCATGACTAAAAATTACATTCATAACTTTTACGCGGCACAGCCCACATAAGTCCAGTAGAACATATCTGTCTCTTATTATATTGACAATTATCACTTTGGATTCATATGATTACAAAAGAATAAAACGAATTTTTCGTGATATACACGTTCCAACTTTATTATTTGAGAGGCACCATCAGTGGCTAATTTCGTAGATGCTGCTCTGTATATGTCTCTGTTCCGGTTTTAGTGCTATTCTTCTGCTTCCTGCCATGCAACATATTGTTTGCCTACCACTTGGAACACACAGATTTTTTATTACCTTTTGGATCGAAAAAATAATATGAAGCAAATTTATTCATTTCCTTGTGATGTGCAGATGAAACAGAACTTGCAGATATGTGTGTTCGTTGGTATTTTGCAAATACCAAAATGCTGGGTTAACTTTTATATACAATTATTCAACGAAAAACTCCTTCAAGGCAAAACTTCAAACATTAACAATGGGTCTCGGAAATGGGGTGAATAACTGTCATGAAAGACTTAAAGGTGAAGAAGAAGAAGAAATAATGCTGCAGAAAGTGTCGACGCTGAAAAACAGTCCAAAAGACGATGTTGCTGAAAAAGGGTACTGCAAAACAACAGCCAAGTATGTTTATATCATTTATTTGCTCGATAAGTCATTTAAACCATTCAAATATCAAAAAAAGTTGGGCACAGTACCCCAAAAATCTTCGATTTAACAATGAGGCACTCAGTTCTACGACACCGTAATGATTACCCATACGTTTGTACCAGCTTGACAGGCTACAGCGGATGAACGTGCAGAAGTACAGATCAACAAGAGGTTTAGCTATTTGTGCTGCACAAGCATAATATCAGTGCCGGATGGAAACTTTTACTTTTAGTTCGCTGATAACAGAGCAATAATACGTAGAACTGTTTTTCGTGCTTCACTCTAAATAAATTTATTTTACTTTTACGTATGTTATTATCTAATTGTATGGGACATGAAGTACAATATTCATCGCCACTTATCTGAGTAAATATCAAATTATAAACTTATTTTTATTCCAATTTAACGCACATCTCACATTTTTATCAGAATAATGTAATTAATTTCTTTCTGGCAATATCCTACATATCAGCGTTCACAAGAGAGAGACCTTGTTCGTCATGACACTGTCACTGATATCAGTGGCTAGCAGCCGCTGTCTACTAGTGTCTTTCGGACCCTACAGCATCATCCATGGAAGAGCTGCCGCAGTCTTGCAACTGTGTAATCTCTGCTGTGTGTGCCTCTACAGCCTGCTCGCTCATCGACATTTCATGCCATTATTTAATTGCAATTTGAGCTCTAATGGGCAGTTCCTCTATTCCGTAAGTAATATTTTAGTCTCTTTTTGATTTTTTAATTTCCTTGTATACTTTTGTTCAGCATCTACTGCTGCTCTCCTAACAAAACTGATCACCTGGGGATCGACGTGTATTTTGTGCTTTAACTGCCGGTATTTGCGTGTTTTGTACTGAAGAGGAGATGGAGCCGAATTTGTGTGATTGTATGATAGGAAATTACGATCATGGAAACTAATGGTTTGTAGTTTAGTAGTGTGAAGATTCGAGATTTTTCTACCTCATCTCTCCGTCTCGTAGCGTAGCGCTCAACTTGTTACAGTATGTGAACAGATCATTACTTAGAAACAAGTTCATTAATTTGCTTGGTAACCATCTTCCAACATCTGCATTTTCGTTTTCTGAACATCTATTTTTCTTGGTATAACTCAGACATCCTAGATCACAGAAATCGTGAACAAAACATACCGTTTACATTATAAAAGGTGCACTTCTTATTGCTTTATTATTGTAATATTGTATGTGGCAAACATAGGAATAGAATATACTTATTGATTGCTGACACTAATAGAACATACAGCCTTCAAATAACTGTACATCCTCTCATGATGCACTTTTACTGCTGATATACCTCATTCTACAGAAAAGAGAGGAATTAAATTTCGTTACTATGTCCATTTTAAGCCTCCAGTCTCTTTTAAAATGTTCATTGATCTTCTTCAAAATATTCACTCAACTAATCAATTCTTTTTCTTGATATTCACTACAAAAATTCGTTTGTATTTGTCATGTTTCATAAATTGGTTATTGAATCACTGACACACTAAAGATCGTGGTTTCAAATCAAAACTCAAATCAGTGACGTGTAATTTATCTTGCAGACGATGATTATAGGGAAAACGCATTTTTTTTAAATTTGAGACGACATAGCTAACAAAAATTGCATTCTACAATATGAATTATTTCCCGAAACGTGCCATAGTCAAGATTAAAAGAATGTATAAAAATAATGACTGGCAGAAACAACTAATGCAATACTGTAAATGGAACCATGCAAATTTCCGTTCGTAGGGGAGAGTGTTGTACCTTGAGGCTAGTGCACATGATGTATCCTGGTTAGTGTTTCAGCCTAGTGACCGATTTTAGAATCATGACCGACATAGAGACCACCATAAGCACTTTCCGGCGTTTTCTACTGTTTTTGTTGTCCGAGACATGTGGTCGTCTTTTGATTTAGACACATTTAACAGCTCTATAGTGGGTAAACCAATTGGAAAGTATTGTTAGTTGTTCAGTGACGTAAGTTCATGGTTAGTTTAATTTTAAATATTTTTAGACATAGCTATATGACGTGTGGACGGTTAAGCCATACATAATGGGCCGTGCACTAGGTATGCGAAAAACCGACCGGTTAAAACCGATATCGGTATTTTAGTGCTGAAAACCAGTAGTTTTCTGTATTTGTTTGGTCACGGTTGTAACATTTTTTCATTTTTTGCTAATAACTACGTAAAAAAACAGCTTATCAGTTTCCATAGCAGGAGTGCTAAAATGCTTGTTTTTTGAAATAAACTTTTTTTTAAAAAAGCTAGTAATGTTTATTCGTAAAATTTCTATTGCTTAGAAATATTCATCGACATCTACAGCAACACCTACATGGGAACTCTGCAAATCACATTCAAGTGCCCGGCAGAGGCTTCATGGAATCCCTTTCACAATAATTCTCTATTATTCCAATCTCGTAAAGCGTGCGGGAAAAACAAACACCTATATCTTTCGGTCCGAGCTCTGAGTTCCCTTATTTTATTATGATGATCGTTCCTCCCTTTGTAGGTCGGCGTCAACAAAATATTTTAGATTTCGGAGGAGAAAGTTGGTGATTGAAATTTCGTGAGAAGATTCCGCCGCAACGAAAAACGCCTTTGTTTTAATGCCGTTCACCCCAAATCCTGCATCATGTCAGTGACACTCTCTCCTCTACTTCACGACAATACAAAACGTGCTACTCTTCTTTGAACTTTCTCGCTGTACTCCGTCAATCCTATCCGGTAAGGACCCCAGACCGCGCGGCATTACTCCAAAAGAGGACGGACAAACGTTGTGTAGGCAGTCTCGTTAATAAAATGTTCAAATGTATGTGAAATCTTATGGGACCTAACTGCTAAGGTCATCAGTCCCTAAGCTTAGACACTACTTAACCTAAATTATCCTAAGGACAAACACACACACCCATGCCCGAGGGGGGACTCGAACCTCCGCCGGGACCAGCCGCACAGTCCATGAGTGCAGCGCCCGAGAACGCTCGGCTAATCCCGCGCGGCTCTCGTTAGTAGATCTGTTATATTTTCCAAGTGTTCCGCCAATAACACTCAGTCTTTCATTTGCCTTTCCCACAACATTTTATATGTGTTCGTTATTTCAATTGTTCGTTATTCTAATTTCTAGGTACGTACTCGTTGTTGAATTTATGGCATTTGGATTTGACTGATTTATCGTATAACCGAAGTTTAACGGATTCCTTTTAGCACTCATGTGAATGGCCTCACACTTTTCATTATTTAGGGTAAATTGCCAATTTTTGCACAGTACAGATATCGTTTTGCAATTTGCTTTGATCTTCTGATGACGATCTTCTGAAGCGACAGTATCATCTGAAAAGAACCTAAGACGGCTGCTCAGATTGTCTCCTAAATCGTTTATATAGATAAGCAACAGCAGAGGTCCTATAGCACTACCAGGGAAATGCCTGAAATCACTTCTGTTTTACTCTAGGACCTTCCGCCAATTATTCTGAACTGTGACCTCAATGACAGGAAATCACGAATCCAGTCACATAACTGAGACGATATTCCATAAGCACGCAATTTCTCTACAAGCCACTTGTGTGGTAAAAGTGTCAAAAGCCTTCTGGGGTTATTACATAAAATCGGAAATGCAATCAGTGGTATTTTAACAACTTCTGGAGCTAGTAACGAGCAATAAACATACGACAAAACAATAGGTAGCACTCCAGAGACTATAATGGACCTGTTGCTGTGTGGCGTGCCCTGTTAAACGGCATATTTGGTCTATACGATAGTTTCTCACTGTCGTCTTCGGTAATCGGTTCTATTGCAGATTAACATCATCCCTAGTTTGGAACTATTTCATGAAGTGTGATAGCAACGAAGTACAATGCACCGTTTGCTTGAAAGATTAAGAATATTTGTAGGTACAACAAACTTGCGACAACATGTAAGGAGAAAACATTCACAGCGTTCCTTGGAAGAGAAGGTAAATTTGATTGATATACCTATAATTTTATTGGCGTGCTATAGACTTGAGATAATAACTGAATCTCTAATATTGGTGTTGCCTTAGGCTGAAAAATTGATACCGTCCAAAAGTCACGGTGCGCTGAAGTCATCAACCTATGATGTTTCACTCTCGCTGTCACCACGCCCGCTTCCTTGACCTCCGCCGTCTTTGCCGGAGACATAGAGAACGATTTCTGCCACAACCTCCACACTATATCGATGCAGATCTCCTATTCCTTCAGATTCATTAGAACTTACAATCTTCGTTCAACGTTAGCATTTATCACTGGAAACGGTAACAATAAAACCGAAAACCGATTATTTCACAAGCCTATTATTTTTAGCGGTTTTAATGGGTTACACTGGAGACCAAAAAAACCGGTGTTGCCAAAAATCGATTGTTGCAGCGGTAATCGCCATCCCTACTATGTATTGTCTTGTGCCGTGAAACGGGAGAAGGTCTTCTACCATGGAACATATGATATTTGCAAATGAGCAGAGTTTCTTTAAGGTCTTAACAATTTTATCTGTCTTGAAAATAGAAATATGAAATTTTGTATTTAACTTGTAACTGGTTTTTTTATAATATTTCAATTTAATTTCATGTCACTTAGTGATTAATGGTGGGCAGTAAAGTAATATTATGACAGACAGTTATTGGATTCAGTACTGACTAGATTTTCACGACTACAACACTTTCAAATGTCAATGGAATATTTATTTTTGTAGGAACATGACCATGTTATTCAGAGGAAGGGATAATTTTGATCATGTTGCCATTGGAATATTTTCTAATAAAAGGTCAAACCTTTATTTGTAGAGCTTAAATCTACTGCACTTATCTGCCATATTAGAATCTAGAGATTAATGGTAATTCTGAGTAACTGTGTTCTGCAGGTGGATTATTTTGTAGTCATTTTGTTGATCTTCTTATATTAGCTCTAAATATAATTGCTCGGTTTGTAGCCATTCTTTCTCATATGATTACAATGAATATGATAATTCCTACAATAGAAATTGTAGATCCAATTCTTCATAGTACATTTCATGATGTACATGCGTCTGGGTAGTCTGAATATCGTCGTGGTATTCCTGCTCAACCAAAGAAGTGTTGAGGCAAGAATGTTAAGTTTACTCCAATAAATATAATTGTAAACTGGATTTTTAATCATGTATTGTTTATAGTTAATTCTGTAAATAGTATTTTTTCACATGTGGAGAAACGTCACCTTTCGAGAGTAATCTTTGTAATTTCAGCAAAATTTTGCAGTACTCAAACAAGGAATGCTATCGTTTAAAAAGGAACAAGAAAATATATTAGACTTCTGTTACAGAGCTGGATAGAGGCGGAAGTCTGAAAAATGTTCCCATGTGCCGTAGTCTAGGATATTTCTACTTCTCCGGATTTTAAATATACACTCCTGGAAATTGAAATAAGAACACCGTGACTTCATTGTCCCAGGAAGGGGAAACTTTATTGACACATTCCTGGGGTCAGATACATCACATAATCACACTGACAGAACCACAGGCACATAGACACAGGCAACAAAGCATGCACAATGTCGGCACTAGTACAGTGTATATCCACCTTTCGCAGCAATGCAGGCTGCTATTCTCCCATGGAGACGATCGTAGAGATGCTGGATGTAGTCCTGTGGAACGGCTTGCCATGCCATTTCCACCTGGCGCCTCAGTTGGACCAGCGTTCGTGCTGGACGTGCAGACCGCGTGAGACGACGCTTCATCCAGTCCCAAACATGCTCAATGGGGGACAGATCCGGAGATCTTGCTGGCCAGGGTAGTTGACTTACACCTTCTAGAGCACGTTGGGTGGCACGGGATACATGCGGACGTGCATTGTCCTGTTGGAACAGCAAGTTCTCTTGCCGGTCTAGGAATGGTAGAACGATGGGTTCGATGACGGTTTGGATGTCCCGTGCACTATTCAGTGTCCCCTCGACGATCACCAGTGGTGTACGACCAGTGTAGGAGATCGCTCCCCACACCATGATGCCGGGTGTTGGCCCTGTGTGCGTCGGTCGTATGCAGTCCTGATTGTGGCGCTCACCTGCACGGCGCCAAACACGCATACGACCATCATTGGCACCAAGGCAGGAGCGACTCTCATCGCTGAAGACGACACATCTCCATTCGTCCCTCCATTCACGCCTGTCGCGACACCACTGGAGGCGGGCTGCACGATGTTGGGGCGTGAGCGGAAGACGGCCTAACGGTGTGCGGGAGCATAGCCCAGCTTCATGGAGACGGTTGCGAATGGTCCTCGCCGATACCCCAGGAGCAACAGTGTCCCTAATTTGCTGGGAAGTGGCGGTGCGGTCCCCTACGGCACTGCGTAGGATCCTACGGTCTTGGCGTGCATCCGTGCGTCGCTGCGGTCCGGTCCCAGGTCGACGGGCACGTGCACCTTCCGTCGACCACTGGCGACAACATCGATGTACTGTGGAGACCTCACGCCCTACGTGTTGAGCAATTCGGCGGTACGTCCAGCCGGCCTCCCGCATGCCCACTATACGCCCTCGTTCAAAGTCCGTCAACTGCACATACGGTTCACGTCCACGCTGTCGCGGAATGCTACCAATGTTAAAGACTGCGATGGAGCTCCGTATGCCACGGCAAACTGGCTGACACTGACGGCGGCGGTGCACAAACGCTGCGCAGCTAGCGCCATTCGACGGCCAACACCGCGGTTCCTGGTGTGTCCGCTGTGCCGTGCGTGTGATCATTGCTTGTACAGGCCTCTCGCAGTGTCCGGAGCAAGTATGGTGGGTCTGACACACCGGTGTCAATGTGTTCTTTTTTCCATTTCCAGGAGTGTATTTTTACTCTAAGAAACTATGTGTAAGTTTGAAAATAGTGAAAGCTACAAATTCATTTCTTATTATTTGGTTTATGTTACAGTATTGTACAGAATTAACCTGGCTAAATAATGATTCACTAATCTGGAATGTCGTCTTGGATATGAAGGTTAGCTAAGCCTATCGGTTCATTATATGTTCTTAGTTTCTAAGTTTTGAAATATATTCCCTCTCAAAAATTTGCTCACCGCAGTTACATAACTTCTGCTGATTGCTGTACGGTTGAACTTACGTCGATAATTTGTTTCACAGTATCCAGTAACACTAAGTCTCCACAAAATTTCAGACCAATATCCTTAACACAAGTTTGCTGCAAAATTCTTCGACATATTCTCAGTTCAAATATAATAAATTTCTATGTGATGGGAAAGCTTATGTCCACGAATTTACATGGTTTTTGAAAGCATCACTCGTGCGAAATTCAACGTGCTCTTTCCTCACATGAAATCCTGAGAATCATGGATGAAGGGCAGCAGGCAGATTACATATTCCTAGATTTCCGAAGAGCATTTGACGCGGTTGCCCAATGCAGTCTGTTAACGAAGGTGCGAGTATACCGAATAGGTTCCCAGATATGTGAATGGCTCGATGACTTCTCAGGTAACAGAACTTTGCACGGCGATCGTTCATCAGAGACAATGTTGTCGTCATTAGTGCCCGAGGAAAGTGTGATAGGACTGCTATTATTTTCTATATACATAAATGATCTGGCAGCTAGGATGAGCAGCAATCTGCGGCTGTTTGCTGATGATGGTGTGGTATACGGGACTTTATCGGTGTTGAGTGACTGTAGGAGCATACAAGATAACTTAGATAACATCTATAGATGTTGTGATGAACGGCAGCTAGCTATAAATGTAGAAAAATGTAAGTTAATGAGGATGAGAAGGAAAATTAAACCTATAATGGTTCGGATATACTATTAGTACTGTCCTGCTTGACGTAGTCAAGTCGTTCTAGGCGTAACGTTGTAAAGCGATATGAAATGGAATTACCATGTGAGGACTGTAGTATGAAAAGCGAATAGTCGACTTCGGGTTATTCGGAGAATGTTAGGAAGGTGTGGTTCATCTGTAAAGAAGATCGAATTTTGTGCACTAGTGCGATCCATTCTTGAATACTGATCAAGTGTTTGGAATGCGATCCAGGTCGGATTAAAGGAAGACATTGAAGCAATTAAGAGGCGGGCTGCTAGATATGTTACAGGTAGGTTGGAACGATACGCAAGTATTACGGAGATGCTTCGGTAACTCAAATGTGAATCACTGGATAGAAGACAACGTTCTATTCGAGGAACACTGCCGAGAAAATTCTCTCTCTCTCTCTGTTGGTTTAGTCGGTTCCGACTCTTCGTGACCCCATGAACCAAATCACGCCACTTTTTCCTGTCTTGCAGTTTCTCCCGTAGACGTTCCAGGTTGGAACACATTGCTTCTGTGATGCCATCGATCCATCTCATCCTCTGACGTCCTCTTCTTCTAGTTCCTTAAATCTTCCCCAGCATTAATGTTTTTTTCCAGCGAGGCATGCCTTCGCACTGTGTGACCAAAGTAGGTCAACTTTTGTTTTAACATTAGACCTTCCAGTGAGAAATCTGGTTTTATTTGCTCCAATATTGATCTGTTGGTTCTCTTTGCAGTCCATGGAACTCTAAGAAGTTTCCTCCAACACCACAATTCGAAGGAGTCAATTCTTCGCCGTTCAGCCTTTCAGCCTCTCACATCCATACATCACAACTGGAAAGACCATAGCCCTCACAATACGGATCTTTGTTGCTAGTGTTATGTCTCTGGACCTTATGACCTTGTCAAGGTTTGACATCGCCTGTCTTCCGAGCAACAGGCATCTCCGGATTTCATGGCTGCAGTCGCCGTCAGCAGATATCTGGGAACCGAGATAACTAAATGTGGTCACTACCTCCGTGGTTTATCCTGCTATATCCCATGAATTGGTAAGTGTAGTTGCCATAATTTTCGTTTTCTTCACATTCAGCCTTTTCACTTTCGTCTTTCAACTTCAGCAAGAGTGTTCTCAATTCTTCTTCACTTTCTGCCAACAGGATCGTATCATCCGCGTACCTTATGCTGTTTACATTTATTCCAGCTATTTTAATTCCTGTTTCTCCTTCATCTAGCCTCGCATTCCTCATAACACGTTCTGCATACAGATTGAATAAGTACGGTGACAGTATGCAGCCTTGCCGGACCCCTTTCTGAATCTTTATCCATTACGTTGTTGCATACATAGTTCTCATCGTGGCTTCTTGGTCAAGGTATAAACTCCGTATCAGATGAATGAGATGATCTGGTACACTCATGTTTTTCAGTACGTTCCATAATTTGTTGCGATCGATGCTGTCATAGGTTTTGGCGTAGTCAGTAAAGGTTGCTTGGTTGGTTTGGGGAAGGAGACCAGACAGCGAGGTCATCGGTCTCATCGGATTAGGGAAGGCCGTGCCCTTTGAAAGGAACCATCCCGGCATTTGCCTGGAGCGATTTAGGGAAATCACGGAAAACCTAAATCAGGATGGCCGGACGCGGGATTGAACCGTCGTCCTCCCAAATGCGAATCCAGTGTCTAACCACTGCGCCACCTCGCTCGGTAGTCAATAAAGCAGACGTACACATCTCTCTGGAATTCTCTTGCTTTTTCCATAATCCACCGAATGTTAGCAATTTGATCTCTAGTTCCTCTTCCTTTCCTAAATCCAGCTTGTTCTTCTGGTAGCTCTCGATCTAGGTATTGGCGAAGTCTACTTTGTAAGATTTTCAACATGACTTTGCTAGCATTTGAGATAAGTGCGATTGTTCGGTAATCTGAACATTCTTTAGAACTTCTCTTCTTTGGAATGGGGATGAATACTGATCTTTTCCAGTCTTCTGGCCACTGCTGCGTGATCTAAATTTTTTGACATATTGAGTGCAGCAGTTTCACTGCATCCTTTCCAATGACTTTAAACAATTCTGCTGGTATTGCATCATGTCCACTAGTTTTGTTATCAGCCATTTTTTCAAGGGTCCACTGGATTTCGCTCTCCAAAATATCTGGCTCTAGTTCTAAATTATCATTAACATCAGCAGTAGGAGCCCTGTCATTATGCAGTTCTTTCTTGTATAGGTCTTCTACATATTCTGCCCATCTTTCCTTAACATCCTCTGCTTCACTCAGATCTTTCCCTTTTCTATCTTTTATCATTCCAATTTTCCTTTAATTTCTCTAATTTTCTTATAAAGATCTCTTGTCTTCCCCATTCCGCTACTATCTTCAACTTCCTTGCACTGTTCATTAAAGAATGTGTTTTTATCTCTTCTAGCTAATTTCTGAAAATCTTTATTTCATTCAAACATAGATGATCTATCTCCCTTGATTTTTGCTTTTCTTCGTTCTTCTGCAACTTGCAGTGCCACAACTGATAGCCATCTAGCCTTCTTGCTGTGCCTTTTCTTGGGAATGTGTTTCTCTGGCGGCTCCTTGACAGTATTAGCTACTTCTGTCCACATATCTTGTGAGCTTCTGCCCTCCAGCTCTAATACATTAAATCTGTTTTGCACCTATACGGTGTAGTCGGAGGGTATAGAGTTAAGGTCGTATCTGCAAGTTCGGATACTTTTTGCTACATTCTGAAGTTTCAGCCGAAATTTTGCAATCAGGAACTCATGACCTGATCCGCAGTGAGCCCCAGGTCTTGTTGTAGCTGACTGAACCGCGCTCTTCCACCTCTGATTACAAAGTATGTAATCAATTTGGTTCCGGTGTTGGCCATCTGGCGAAGTCCAGGTATATGGGCGTCGTTTTGGTAGTTGAAACAGCGTATTAGTAATTATCAATGAATTTTCTTGGCAGAATTCTAGGAGTCTCTGTCCTGCTTCATTTGTTGTACCAAGACCACATTTCCCTGTTACATCATCTACAGCTTGATTTCCCACTTTTGCATTCCAATCTCCAACAGAGGTCGATATCCTTTTTTGGTGCTGACAGCAGTAATTCTTGTAAATCTCAATAGAACTAGCCAATAATTTCCTTTTCAACATCAGTTGTTGGCGCATAAACTTCAATTACTGTGATGTTGAGGGGCTGACCTTGAAGTCTGATGGACATCATTCTATCATTTTTATGTTTGCATCCCATTACAGCTTTTCTCACTTTATCACTAAGGCTACTCCATTACTTCTGTTGTTATCGTGCCCAGAATAATACACCATATGGCCATCTGAAGCAAATTCTCCCATGCCAGTCCACCTCATTTCACTTATTCCCAATACGTCGATGTTAATTTTCTCCATTTCTCTTTTCACTATGTCTAGTTTTCCTTGATACATGGATCTTACATTCCATGTTCCTATGCAGTGCTTCTCTTTGCACCATCTTACTCTTCGTGAAGCTCGTCTCAACCTGGTTCCCCCGAGATTTGATCGGGGAACTTCAAACCCCAGAACATTTTGAGCTGAGCGAAGCCAGGGGGTTTTCTTGGGATAGTAAAGTGGTGGTTTCCCGTTGCTTTCCACTGTCCTCCAACTCCTATCTGGTCACCGACTCAGTTTCCCGCTGGGGTTGGTTACCCAACCTTCCGCTGAGTTGCTCGGCTTAACAGGGGCACCACGTGTAGGTAGGAAGTTGGAGAATTGAGGTGACAGAAGGTGTGAGAACTCTCTTGCTGAGTTCATGTAATCGCGTATCACACCCATTTTATGCCAGAGTCTCGTGGTGCCTGCAGAGACCTCCCCCCCCCCCCCCCCCCCCCCAGGTCATTTCCTGGGCCCCGAGAAAATGTAGAGAACCAACATTTGAAAGTGACTGCAGAACGATTCTACTGCCGCCAACGAACATTTCGCTTAAGAACCACGAAGATAACGTAAGAGAAATTAGGGCTCTGCGGAAACTGTACATTCTTCTCCGAAAACATCATGGGCATATTGTGTCGAAGCGCCTTGTTCCTGGAAAAGAGCATACTATCGTTCTTCCTCTGTTAGCTGCGCTTTGAATGGTTTACAACAATTTTGTTACAAACACTTGAGACTTCATGGTGTAAAGGAAAATGAGGGCTGCAATCCACTGACCCACCAAACGCTTACTTTCAAACTACGCAGAGGCATCTCAAAGCGATCCCTGGGATTGTCTGTTGAGCAGGGCCGTATGTTTTAAGAGTTCACGTACCCACTAAGGTGAAACCATGTTTCGTCTGAGCTGATGTAAAGATTTTGATCCAGATAACCATCAGTGACATGCGTGAGTAACCATTTGCAGTAGTGTTCTGGTAGTGCGTAATCCGTAGACTTTAATGCTTACATCATACTGAGTTTGTTTGATCACATTTGTGACACTTCAACATGTTATGGCATGACGTTCGTTTGATGTTTAGTAGGGAGGGTAGACGACTACTTGATTTTCGTGCACATCTTACCAGAGTGGCATGAATATGTTCAATATTTTCTGCGAGAAACTTTCTTTACTCGGTTGCATTTGGCGTTAGCGACTGAATTTGTTGTTCTAAATTTCGTGATCAGTTTCTGCACAACATTTTTCAGGAGCAGCTATCTCTGGATATTTTATCGTGAACATTTCATTTAACGTTTTAAACGATTTACATCCAATGTTTCAACAATAAACACTCTTTGCTCGACTGAAAACAGCATTCTGCAGCACTGTTTCACAACAAAATTCATACCGACTACTGACAACGCAGCATTGATCGCTAAATTGCCGTTGGCATCACCTGATTCCGCTTAAGGGCCGTCCTAGCTTTAATAAATAACAACACTCAGATAGCTTATAGCTTCAAATATCACGTTCAAAATAACACGGGGCCTCTTATAGTTTGGCCACCACATATTTGCTGACCCGACAGACTTCCACTCGTGACTTTTTCTCAAGAGTTAGCAAAATTTATACAGACATGAAATTCAGTGTTTCTTAACTAAATGAGTGAAATTCCGGATGTCACGCTGGCTGTAACTAAACCATGATGTATTCTTCAGTGACTTATAAAAGTCTGTATAAACGATTTAGGACACAATCTAAGCAGCCGTCTTAGGTTGTTTGCAAATGATGGTGTCGTTTATCGACTAGTAAAGTCATCAGATGATCGAAAAAATGTCCAAAACGATCTAGGGAAGATATCTGTATGGTGCAAAAATTGGCAATTGACCCTAAATAACGAAAAATGTGAGATCATCCATGTGAGTGCTAAAAGGAATCTAGTAACTTCGATTACAAGATAAATGAGTCAAATCTAAAGGTCGTAAATTTAACTAAATACCTAGGAATCACAATAACGAACATCTTAAATTGGAAGGAACACATAGAAAATGTTGTGCGGAAGGCTAACCAAAGACTGCGTTTTATTGGCAGGACACTTAGAAAATGTAACAGATTTACTAAAGAGACTGCCTACATTTCGCTTCTCCGTCCTCCTTTACAATACTACTGCGCGGTGTGAGAATCTTACCAGATGGGAATAATGGGGCACATCGAGAAGTGCAAAGAAGGGTAGCACTTACTGTATTATCGCGAAATAGGGGAGCGTCACTGAAACGATACAGGACTTGAGGTGGACATCATTAAAACAGAGGCGTTTTTCGCCGCGGCAGAATCTTCTCACTAAAGTTGAATCACCAATTTTCTTCTCCGAATGCGAAAATATTTTGTGTACGCCGACCTACACAGGGAGGAAAAAATTGGTTCAAATGGCTCTGAGCACTATGGGACTTAACATCTGAGGTCATCAGTCCACTAGAGCTTAGAAGTGCTTAAACCTAACTAGCCTAAGGTCATAACACACATCCATGCCTGAGGCAGGATTCGAACCTGCGACCGTAGCGGTCGCGCGGTTCCAGACCGAAGCGCCTAGAACCGCTCGGCCACTCCGGTCGGCCAGGGAAATCAGAGTCCGCACGGGAAGATATAGGTGTTGGTTTTTTCCGCACGCTGTACGAGATTGAAATAATAGGGACCTAAATATGATTTGCAGAGTATCCCTGTAGACGTAGGTGTAGACCTCTGGATCCGGCTGCGTTTCAAGCATACTCTCTGAACAAAGTGCAGTGGATGGAAACAGGAGACAGACGATATGCCTTGTGTTAATTATATTTATTTAATGTTACATTATACATATAGTCGAAACGATGTAAAAAATTGAAAGACGATAGACGATCAACTGCATAGAAAACGTACTATATGTACAAATGTACAGAAACTTATACAGATCCTTTCTAGACAGCGTCCACATAAATAGTCAACGTCACACTCAGAAGTAACACGGACACGTAGAAGTAATGAGAGCTTTGTCCTCGCCGTGAGCAACCTAGACAGCCTTCCGACTGGTGATTTTCAGGTGGACACCGTTCTTTGTCGCGAGGATGGCAGCCATGGGGTCCAGTGGAAGAGGGATGTCTGTCTCGCTGCAGACGTCCACCTTGTAGTGCGACAACAGGTGCACCAGGCCCAGCTTCGACTGCAGCAGCCCCAGGCGCATGCCTGCAGCAACACCAGCATGTTCTTAACAACGTACACAGCGCTACATTAATTGCAATGCCAACGTTAAAAGTGGCTGTCAAGATGTTCCTGTCATTATCATTTTGACAAATTAAGAGATAACATAACACGAATAAGCTAACGCTTTTTTCCACATTCTTGCGTGCAACCTGACAACATTCAAAGTCATTAGAGAGTTTTCACTATCTGTCCACTCATATGGCCAAAGGCCTTGCCGCAGTTGTAACACCGGTTTCCATCAGACCACCGAAGTTAAGCGCTGTCGGGCGTGGCTAGCGCTTGGATAGGTGACTGTTCGGTCTGCCGAAAGCTTTTGGCAAGCAGGGTGCACCCAGCCCTTGTGAGGCAAATTGAGGAACTACTTGACTGAGAAGTAGCGGCTCCGATCACGAAAACTGACAACGGCCGGGAGAGCGGTGTGCTGACCACACGACCCTCCATATCCGCATCCAGGGACGCCTAAATGCTGAGGATGACACGACGGTCGGACAGTACCGTTAGGCCTGTTCGGACGGAGTTTAGTTTTAGTTTAGCCCACCCAAATGAGAGCCTAATATTTTCTTCCTAAACTCACTTGATAGGTCACGGGAAGATGGTTTGGCATAACCTGTGGTGCTCAGGACCTCTGAAAATTTGGATACATCTACGCGAGACAGGTACTCGTTGGGGGTACGGTAACCAAGGCTCTTATTATTGTAACATGTATGTACTTCAGATAAAAAAGGTTCAAATGGCTCTGAGCACTATGGGACTTAACATCTGAGGTCATCAGTCCCGTAGAACATAGAACTACTTAGACCTAACTAACCCAAGGACATTACACACATCCATGCTCGAGGCAAGATTCGAACATGCGACCGTACCAGCAGCGCGGTTCCGGACTGAAACGCCTAGAACCTCTCGGCCACCACGGCCGGCTGTGTACTTCAAACCGACAGTATGAGTGATATCACGGTGCACTAGACAACATGTAGGCATTTTCCTTCACCAATCTTATGAGACACCAAACTGATCCGTTATTAATAACCGCCACAAAGTAACAACACGTGTACTATTTTAACAAAATTTATAGCCAGATAGAAATCAGATTGCACAGAAGCGTTACATTGTAACCCTCCGTCCTCTTCTCAGGGATTGTTGGAGTCCATAGAAAAGAAAAAAAAGGGGGGCGAGAGAGTGATAACAGCTAACAAACGTCCCTGCTGCAGGAACGACATGTTTTACTCTCTTTTTGGTGTGCAGCTCGCTTGCAGTACATTTTCCAGAGCATATATCTTTTCTACTGCTCAGCCTCTGCCTCAAAAATTAAATAACGCTGTCCTCGATCTGAAGTTTGGTGAGTGGGTCGTAACGATTTCGTAAGTGTAATCCTATTGGGCGTTCTATATCCTTTCACTACTTTGACCTCTGAACTGGCTTACCAAGACAGTTACAGAAGGACCCATAGTGTAACGCAAATCCGGACCATGGTACAGCTTGGCATTTTTCACGCCAATAAATCATTACCAGAGGAAGGAACGGTTGTATTCGCATCTGAGATTAAAGAATTGCTGGAAAACTGTCCTACTTACTCCTTAAATTAAAGGGTCACTTTCTTCACAAGGGCAATCTTTTTTCTTTTACTTGGTCTACCGCAAGGATAAGTATAGAGTAATAAAATCCGCAACTTAACCGATTTATCAATTAAATATATCGAGCGAAGTGGTGCGGCGGTTAAAGCATTTCACTGTCATCCAGGAGGCACAGGGTTCCCAAATCAACACATTACATCGTTGGGTTAGGACATCTCATGCTCACATGAAACTATTCTTTCTTTTACTTCTTTTGCCAGAAGAATAAGTACAAGGCGTCGATCCACTAGATAACAGATTTATAAACTTCACATACCGAGTTATGTGGTGCAGTGGTTGAAGTTTCGGACTGTCACCCAGAAGGAACATGGTTCGCAAACTCTGAGCCCAGCAGGCATTTAAGAGAAACGTTTGAAGTGTATCATCCTACTCTAGCAGCACCTCCAGTACTGTTGCAAACAATTCCCATCACAAGTAGATAGTGTCGGAAGTTCCATGCGGCTTTTCGCGGATGATGCTGTAGTATACAGAGAAGTTGCAGTATTAGAAAATTGCAGCGAAATGCAGGAAGATTTGTAGCGGACAGGCACTTGGTGCAGGGAGTGGCAACTGACCCTTAACATAGACAAATGTGATGTATTGCGAATACATAGAAAGAAGAATCCTTTATTGTATGATTATATGATAGCGGAACAAACACTGGTAGCAGTTACTTCTGTAAAATATCTGGGAGTATGCGTACAGAACGATTTGAAGTGGAATGATGATATAAAATTAATTGTTGGTAAGGCGGGTGCCAGGTTGAGATTCATTGGGAGAGTCCTTAGAAAACGTAGTCCATCAACAAAGCAGGTGGCTTACAAAACACACGTTCGACCTATACTTCAGTATTGTTCATCAGTGTGGGATCCGTACCAGGTCAGGTTGACAGAGGAGATAGAGAAGATCCAAAGAAGAGCGGCGCATTTCGTCATAGAGTTATTTGGTAAGCGTTACGGAGATGTTTAGCAAACTCAAGTGGTAGGCTTTACAAGAGAGGCACTCTGCATCGCGGTGTAGCTTGCTGTCCAGGTTTCGAGAGGGTGCGTTTCTGGATGAGGTATCGAATATATTGCTTCCCCCTACTTATACCTCCCGAGGAGATCACTAATGTAAAATCAGAAAGATTCGATTTGAACCACACTGATTGAACGAAAATCTTCAACAGTAATGAGATTCAGCAGTAAAAGCGAAAGTTCCATGTCGAAAATACACTTACGACCTAGCTGATCAATATTAATTGTTGGTATGAACCCAGAATTGTGAGCGCACTAAATCAACATAAAAAGGAAACTAAATTGCGTCTGAACAGCCTTTGGAAGGCCCAATGATACCGACCAACCGCCATGTCATCCTGAGGCGATTGGCGTTACTAGATGTCGATATGGACAGGCGTGTGGTCAGCACAACACTCTCCCAGCCCTTGTCTTTTTTCGTGGCTGGAGCCGCTACTCCTCAATCATGTAACTCCTCAGTTGGCCTCACAAGCACTGAGTGCACACCACTTGCCAACACCGCTCGGCTGACCTGGACGGTGGCCCATCCGAGTGCTTCCCAAACCCGACAGTGCTTAACTTCGGTGATCTGACAGAAACCAGTGCTACCAATGCGGTAAAGCAGTTGGCACCAAACACACGCATTACCTCAATTTCCCTGACAAAAAAAGATAGTGAAATCACGGAAGTTGCATAACTGACCTATGCAGAAGCGCGGACCCTCGCCGAACGGCATGTAGACGAAGGGGTGCAGCGACGCCTTGGCCTCGTCGGTCCAGCGGTCCGGGTCGAAGCGGTGGGGCTCCGGGAAGTAGGTGGGGTCGTAGTGCAGGCTGAAGGCGGGCACCATCACCACGACGCCCGGCTCCAGCAGCGCGCCCTTCTCGGCCTCGCCGTCGGCGCCGGGCAGGCGGTACGGCCGCTGCACCTGCCGCGTCAGCGTCGGCACCGGCGGGTACTTGCGCAGCGTCTCTGCAACGACGCCGAACGTCCCGTCACCACACGCAGTGTGGGCCGCCAGGTGTACGGAAGGTCAGAGGAAACAAGTGGGGAACCAAGGATAGGTAACTGGGTTCAGAGTTATTACAAATTAGTGGGACTGACAATTGTCTTAGAGAGATGCAGCAACTACTAACCAGCATAACGCAATACATAGCTACACTTCAGCAACGACTGCGCTTAGGCTGCACTTATGTGTGGGGTACCTAAGAAAGCTGACAAGTTGGAAGTGATGAATGGAGAGTGGGTATGGAGTAATCGAAAACAACATATTAACCAGAAGATGTCTACATGTCGCAAAAATATGAGTTGTATCAACAACTTTTACTTCACCTGCTGTATTTACTGGGTATGCTGAAATACAGTGCTCAAATACGTTTTGCAAATCCTGCATATCAACAAATATAAGTGGGTTGAGATGCAATGTGTAAAGGGGATGAAAAATAGTTGTTATGAAAGTAAAAACAAAAAATTAAAATTACAAATAGTCTGTTCGGAACTGTACATTTTTGTACATCTGTGAAACATAAAGCTGCTCTTGAGTAATTTTCAATACCGTGTTCTTCCACCCAACCATTTTTGAAGCTGTCTGCAGCTCTTGGAGGGTGGTACTGCTGTCATCTAATGTTTTAGGAGCATTCCAGTGACTACGCACAGCAGTTTTCAACTGCTGCCAAGCACGCTCAATCAGTTTCATGGTATCCTACTCAATTGAATCTTGTTCTCGAGATGAGTGAGGTGTTTTCCTGCATCATATTATTGAAAGAGAGAGTTATTGAAATGCTGACTGTACAGCTGGACAAGATGTTGGAGAATCTTTGTCCCAACGCTGAATAGCATTCATGCTACCCTTCAAGACCGTGAGAAGCGACTGACATTTGTACGTAGTAACGTCCCAAAATGTGGTTGACCGACCATTGATGAACCCGTAAGACTGCACACCTGAGACGTACATTGGTAGCTGGCCGACTCACATTCTTTTACAGTAATCACCAAGAGTCAGAAAAATCCTACTCTCTCAATATATTGATCTTCTGGTATGTATTGGGATATTGCATGTAGCAAAGAAAACAACGTCAGCTGTGTTTACTGATTTTATTCGTTTCTGTGCACTGGAGCACCAAATAAAACCAGTATACCAAGGTGACAGTGTTGTCCTTAATACATGTAAGAATACTGCACTCGTCGACCAGTAAAACATAGCAACATTGATGCAAGTCTCATTCCATGCATTTCGTTGCTCACCTAATTAGACCACCACAGTGCTTGAAGCAATTATTCTCGCAATGGACACCTACAGGCTAAATTAATCGTGTGGCGGCATTTTTGAACTATGCAAACGTCGACAAAGCTGTTCCAGTTTCCATCAAAATTCAACGTGCAACTCTGTTGCATTTTGCTCAGGGGACAAGCGAGACATATAGTTCACCACGGGCGATCAGTATGACACAGATCTTCAAAATTTTCCGTTCCCTAATAGTGGATGAATATTCGAATGACGTCGCTGTGTGGTTTGCCAGTTACCGGGGCACTTTGCCAGCTGACAAACACTACTGCTGTGAAGATACGCTATTAACACTGACTATGTTTTAAACGATCATTCAAGGCATGTTGAGAGATTCAGCACTGTATGCACACCGCTTATCCCGTTCATGATTAAAGACACACCACACTATTGAACTGCTCTGAAAACGAAGGTTTATCGAGGTCGTGGTGGTTTGACAAGTTTTTCCAATTTGCAGAAGAATTTCTAAATCTGTAGCATTATAGAGTTACGAATAAAAAACCATGTGACAAAAATTAAATCTAGCGTAGAATTCACGTGAAAGGAAGTCACTTAAGTTTTAAGTATGCTACCAACTTCTTCACTGAAAAAGTTTACACAAAATGACACGTTCAACAACTTACTGGAGACCGCATTTGTCGTTCATGGAACGCCAAATGACTAACATTTGATGAACGCACACACTTTGCTATGAATCTGGAGAAAGCTCGAATGCAGTCGTGCGATAACAGTGGGCGTGTTACCTGACAGCACTCTGTCGAGGTACTTCATCTTCGCGAGAGAGTCGTACGAGATCTCGCCGCTCTCTGCCAGCACGGAGTCAATTTCCTTCAGCACCCGCTGCTGGATGTCCGGGTTCACTGCCAGCTCGTAAGCAGCGAAGCTCATCGTGGTCGACGACGTCTCGAAGCCGGCGATATAGAACAGGAAGGCCTGTGCCGACACTTCGTTCTCCGACAGTTCTGCGAAGCAAAAAGAGTGGCTTTTTTAATACGGACATTTCAGATTCTCCCCTCACTGCACAGGACAGTATCTTTATTGTGGTGTCACCACCAGACACCACACTTGCTAGGTGGTAGCCTTTAAATCGGCCGCGGTCCATTAGTATACGCCGGACCCGCGTGTCGCCACTGTCAGTAATTGCAGACCGAGCGCCACCACACGGCAGGTCTAGAGAGAGACGTCCTGGCACTCGCCCAGTTGTACAGCCGACTTGCTAGCGACGCTACACTGACAAATACGCTCTCATTTGCCGAGACGATAGTTAGCATAGCCTTTAGCTACGTCATTTGCTACGACCTAGCAAGGCGCCATAGCAGTTGAGAATTAATATTATGAAGCATGTACCGTAACGAGAGATGTTCTACAATTGTGGATTAAAGTTAAGTATTACATCATCTACGTACTTTATTTGCAATTCTCAAGATATTGTCCTGTTCCAGACCTCACGCCAGTCAGCGTGTAATTAAACGCGTGCATTTCGGCCTCCTCTAGAAACACTGTGTTGGCTCTTCTGCCAACACTACATTTATAGTATAGTTTTGAGTGAGTATGGCCGGCCGAAGCGGCCGTGCGGTTAAAGGCGCTGCAGTCTGGAACCGCAAGACCGCTACGGTCGCAGGTTCGAATCCTGCCTCGGGCATGGATGTTTGTGATGTCCTTAGGTTAGTTAGGTTTAACTAGTTCTAAGTTCTAGGGGACTAATGACCTCAGCAGTTGAATCCCATAGTGCTCAGAGCCATTTGAACCATTTTTGAGTGGAATGTAGAGTTCGGCGTGAAGCTTTGGACATTTGCCAGGTCAAGGTGAACTATTATCGGAACATATGCCCTCAGTATCTTACGCTTGTTCTATCTGGAGGAAGTACTTAGCGTCGATCATGTAAAAGTTTAGATTTATCGAAGAATCACCCAATCCCTTTTTTACATCTGCTTCATCCACGAATTTTATCCAGCTCAAAAAATTAACAAATAAATAAATAAGAATAAAACAAGTAGTCCAATTTCCTCAACTGTCTACATGAAATTCTTTGTCTGTTGACTGTTTTCCCTGTTCTTCTGCTGACAAGACACCGCACTAAATGTTTTATGAGGATTTCGCCACGTACAAGGTGAGGGACCCAAACAGCGAGGTCATCAGTCCCATCGGATTACCGAAGGATGGAGAAGGAAATCGGCACGGCCTTTCAAAGGAAACATCCTTGCATTTGTCAGGAACGATTTAGGGAAATCACGGTCGTGGGTTTGAACAGTCGTCCTCCCAAATGAGAGTCCAGTGTGGTAACCACTGCGCCACCTCACTAGGTAGATGTATTTGTTGTTGAAGCCAACACAAATGCAAATAGTGACCTTCCTGAAGAAAATGGCTTCAAGAAGAATTAGTCAGACATTCATTTAACGTGCGCACTCCTAAAGTTCAGTCAATTATCAATGAAAACCACCAACTCTTGTATTACAGATTTATCATGATGTAACCGGTTTCGGTCGTCGAACATTTTCAGATGCGCTGTTATGCGCTGATGGCACGGTACTCGTCGAAAATATGAGGCGATGCAACTCATTGTCCAACAGGGCATTGTTTTGGCACGAGTTGGAGGTATCCTTCCATGGGGCATGTTTACAATATGTCAGCTAGATGCCATGACACGTCTGCCGTTGTTTCCCAGTGGTGAACAATACCCTACTATCACATGAAACGCCCCGCATTCGGGAGGACGACGGTTCAAACCCGTCTCCGGCCATCCTGATTCAGGTTTTCCGTGATTTCCCTACATCGTTTCAAACAAATGCCGGGATAGTTTCTTTCAAAGGGCACGGCAGATTTCCTTCCCCATCCTCCCGTAATCCGAGCTTGTGCTCCGTCTCCAATGACTTCGTTTTCGACGGGACGTTCACCACGAATCTCCTCCTGCTCCTGACATGAAACTAACTGAATGCCTACAGCAAACTCCAGTCGACCTGAACATTTGGAAAGACAGTGCTTCAGCCCATCGCTCCCGACTTTCGAGAGGATGATTTGTGGGCCACACCATGTACATGAAGGTTTGTCCCCTGGTGACCTGACCTGATTTCTGCTGATCCAAGCAGTCTGCTTGAGTGGTAGGGGTGGGCGATTATGGACTACGAAAGTTCTCCAACATATTCTCCTCTCGTTGATCCGTAGGACGATGCGTTGCATCCGTCATCAGGGCGAAACGGGGTGCTACGTGCTATAAGCGCATATGCCTTTTCTGTAGTATTAGAGTATCAATAGACACATTTACTCGTCAAATAATAACTGAACAAGTCGGTACTTACTCCAGTCAGTGCCTCCTTGCTTCTCGCCTTCGACGAAACCCTTCGTGTGCAGCTGGATAAACAGGTCCATGAAATCGTTCCTTCTGATGGAATTTTCTAAGCGATCGTGGACTGTCTCCTTCACCATATTGTCGAAAAACTGCAGTGTATTGTTCCTAGGAGCTCTGGAACTAAAGTGTAAAATGAAAATTGTGAAATATGTCAGAAAGATTTTTTTATAGCTAACCAAGAACTATATCTATTACAATATTTGAATCCTAAAAGTCATGAAGCGACTTGTAATTGCTAACAGTAAGACATTTCTGTTAGTTATTTAGGTGAGATATTTACCGCAGTTTTATTTTTCATAGTTATCTTTTTGCAGTTGTGTGTGAGGAATAATTTGCAGTACAGTAATGCTAGTGAGCGTCACGAATCTCAAATTAAAAAACTACGACAGTGAAACAGAACACGTGTGTGCAACATTTACTAGATAAAGCAATGCGGACATCCACGTACATACAATAATTCTGCAGAAGTAATCTGACGTTATGAAACATCTAAACGAATAAGAATATGCAGTTAATTGTTAAGTGTTTCCTCACACTTGGCAACCCAACAGTGGTATACTGAATTACTCCCCCAGTATGTACATCTTTCGTGCGCATAGTACATGGACATTACTCAATATATAGTCTTCGTGAGATTCACATTAAAATTTATTGCACTTAAAACTCATGTTATCCAATACAGTCCACGGATGGACTGTAATTAGTTTTCTCGGACCAGGGTGGATGTCCGTTATACTTACATTGTGAGAAAATTTGAAGAATGTGCAGGGTATGTATCGTACAGGGGCACCAATGGATCAAGATAATAAATAAGAGGAGGAAATGAAATGGTTCGTATCGAGTTTGCGGAACGAAAGACATACGGACAGGGGGACGAAGGAAATATAAAGGTATGGTATAGGACTTTTGATGGAAAGGACAAACAAATGCCAATTCTGAGAAGCAGACCAAGGCGTAATAGAGTTTTAAGATAATGATTTAACAGCGTGGCAGAGATAATCAGGGTGAGGTTTACATAGAGGAAGATGTGTTACTTCAACGCTTTAAAAATGTGGACGAATTTGGGATAATGCAGTCCCCGTATTCGCCCTACATTAATTTTGGGGATATTTAGACTACGGTGAGTACCGTACTCGATGTAGGAGGTAAGAGATATGTGCTGTTTTGCGCTCTGAGGTTAGTGGGAGAACGTTTTGTAAACAGCACTCACTCCACAGTAGAGTGAAAGCAGATTTATGGAAACAATCGCTACGCTGTGGAAAAGACATTGCTCAGTGATGTCATTTCTTTTGGGTCGATTAGTCCAGCAAGGGATGCAGCAAAGACTAATTATATTGGGAATCAGAAACGCAGGAGAGAGATACTGCCCGAATTGAAGCTGTGGATGGACCCTGAGTCGCGCCTGAATCTATAACGCAGCAAGAGTAACTTCTGGCAGAGGTCTGAGGAGGAGGAGCTTTCAGTCAGGTAAACAGTTTTAATGCTATTAAGTGCCAGGGCAGATTTTAGTTATTATGTAGGGGCCATGGAGGCAAAAGGGTAACTTGGTTCGTCCTGTAATTATTGCCTAGGTGTTAGATAAGTTCACTATCACGTCTACACCTGACTGTTCCAAACTGATGACTTAAATAATGTACAGGATGAACAAAACAACGTTCAAAAGTTACTGAGCAAAGAACAGTTTCATTTGAAGGCACTAGAAAGGAAATGCTGATATGCTGTTAGTCAACAGTAAAGGAATATATAAGAAAATCTGAACACTTTCATAGTGCTTTGAAGTCCAGATGCCATTTTAAAATTTGGTACAGTTTCCACAGTAAAAAGATGAGTTACTCACTCGTAGTACCGCTTGAGCGGAGGCGTAAAGATTTCGGTGGCGATCTCCTTGAAGGGCCTGGCCCGTGGCTGGAAGAGGATGCGGCCCCACATCCTGAAGTCGCAGTCCGGGTTTCTCTGGCAGTTGAGCTTGACGCCGAAGGCGAGCGTGGCGATCACCTCCGTGGTGTAGAGGGCGAACACCTCTCGGAACTGCAGCACCTTGCCCTCCCGCGCGGCGTCCGCCAGCACCTCCACCATCTCGCTGCCGCACTCGTTCAGCGTCTGCGAAGGGAACGCAGCTTTGGGTAAGTCCACCAGCTATCGATCTGTCCCTTGACCTCTAAAACCCCTTGACTGTGTATGGCATTCTAATCTCATTCTCAGACTCTTAACCCAAACAGTTACATTTTCTACGTCAGCTTGTTGCACCTGCCTCTCACAATAATCCACCACGTAACCATTAACAGCCCCCAAAGAATTACATCTGTGCGCAAGGATTCGTCTAACCTACATTTCTATACATCCTTGGCACTACTGAAATGGTTAAATCACCACAGCTGTGTGCCAATAACACCACTGTTATGTGCCTCTGAACATCATAAAAATCCCACCCAAAAATGGATGAAGAAGGTTGCATCTTCGTCAAACACGTTGGCCCTTATGACAAACTCTACCATGTCCCACGAACCTACAGTACAGACATTCCAAAATATCTGCCTCTACATTTACAACCAATATATCCAGCTCGGTAAAATACCTCGACAAACTTTCTTCCTTAAATTAGTAGTTGACATTCTTCCATTACTGTCCAACCAATATTAATCCCACAGTAAACTAGAACCAATAGAACTACTAATCGTCCGTACATGGAAATTGCATTCCTTCACCATCCTCCATACCTGCAAGGCCGCCATATGACATATCCTTCTCTATAGAGTTAGCTGGGTTTCCGCTCCACCAAACTGCCTCCCTTCCAGAGCCACGTACACTCCTATCTTGCTTTCCGGTCACGCTTATCGTCGTCTTCAATAATCGTTTATCAACTCATCAAATTACCCTTCATCCTCATCTACACTGATCGCCTGTGCTTACATTTTGTGCTTCCCAGAAAACAGACCCCAATAATCTTATTACCCTAACCCTAACCCTAAACCACCAATTTCCAATACTGATAAACCTTTACACTACTGTATCGACACATTGCACGTATCCGATATATACCCTCAGTTCCTTTCTTCTTACCCATACTCAAACTCCTCTGTCCCACCGCAACTTCTGTTTCACTTCATGTAAATCAAGATTCCATTGACCATGACGCCGTGGTAACTCACTTCTTACACCCCCATGAAGCCAGTCCACTTAACCTCACCTAATTTATTCTTTCCAATTGCAATTTCTTTCCAGTCAGCAAAGTGCAGTACTTCCTTCGACAAGCTCAGCATCTTAGAAACACAGCTTTTGAAGTCTACAGTGACTATTTGTAGTTTTAATAAGGTCACTATAGAAACTAGTTTAATAATCATAAAACAATAGAAATATTCCATCTTCTTTTTGATATTTATATCAAACTTCGTATTTCAAAAGTTTCTTGGCTGAAGAGCTTAATAGTAGCTTGTTGCCAGCCACCCTTAAGCGTAAGGGACGAGGGAGTAAAATAACATCAAAAGAAAAATTGTGAAAATAAGAGTAGAAATAAAAAAACTGGCAGTGAGACCTTGATCATCGGTCTTCTATGATACAGTAGTAAGCGTCGCATGTTACCGAATTATAAGTTCTATTTTTGTTTCCCTAATCCTTCTGGGGTGCGAAAGTCTGAAAATAGGACCCTCACGCACTTCATAATTGTTTTATTAAGTACCTAAAACCATTGCTGTAGCCATTTAAAAAATTGCGCGTTCACACTCACCAAAGTGACAGGGTGTCTATAGATACCAACTAATAATACACAGAGCATTATATCTTATTTCTAAAGGTGGCAGTTTGATGCGTATCATTTTCACCAGTATTCAAGGCCTCTCACAGCAAATAAAAGTTGTTGTTCAGAATGTGACAAATGCCTAATAATCTTACTATCATCCCAGGTAGAAGAAAGACCACGCTGCTCAAAATGCGTGACTGGGCTCGTTATAATTTTCTGTGTTCGTTGGAACATCTGGTCACCTGGAACATGTTCTTCAGCTTGCCACTGGTAAACAGTGGGCTGAGTTTGTTGCGCAGACGGCGCCATCGATCGCCCTTCATGAAGAACAGCTGACCCTCCAGTATTGGGTCGTCTACAGGGACAGGTTCTCGGTCGGTGAAGTAGTCAAAGTCCTTGACCAGTATTTGACGAATGAGATCTGGGTCAATGACCAGCAGGCGGGGTTCAAGTCCACGGTAGTAGCCCACGTAGCGCTTATCTGGAAAAAAAATCCAATTAGTGACTGTTAAAAGAGCACTCCACCTGCTATATGATCTGTATCTTTTAAAAACTACTGAGCAATTGTCTTATGGACGAAAAGGTTGCCACAATTCATTAAATGCAATGAAAAGACTGTCACTTCACTCTTACCATTTTACGCAATCACATAAAAGTTTTATACTGTTAACTGGAGCAGCCACCAATTTCCTTGATGAGAAAGATTGGAGAAACTTGAGGATGGTTACCTGTAACGCTTATGGAGTGAACCAAGGCTTACGTCAAAATTACGAAGTGTCGTATGACTCAAATTGCCGTTTGTACGCTTTCAGGTGGCATTGAAGGCCAGTTATCATTACGGTTCAGTGGAGTAAAATAGAATGTAGTGTCCGTCACAGATTGGCGCTTCTGTTCGCCTGCAGGTCATATCAATAACACCACATTACTCTCGTTAGATCTTTTTATGTGATGAAGAATGAATACCACTGTGCTTCACTACGTAAGGTCCTACTGGAGGTGGTACAGCCTTCCAACTTACTTCCTAGGCCAATTGTAAGGGAACTTAACAGTTCTATGCCGATCGCAAACACCATTGAAATTTAATATTTTCTACATATCGATGGTAGGCAATGAAAACATTGTAACTTCATTTTGATAAATTTTGAAGGAGGAGCAAAAAAGTGTTACAGATATATTTCCTGCATGTGTAACTATGTAGTGAAAGCCCATTTACTGACGTATTAGAGAAACCCATGCACTTTCAAATTTGTCTTTGATAATGGATTTACTGGTTACTAGAATTACGAGGTTTTCGCAGACAGTTGGAGTGACGAGGTTTTATTGCCTATCACAGATGTGTAAATCGTGCCAGTCTTGAAAGAAACTTACTGATTCCTGTGTCTAGACAGTTGGTAACTGCCAAAAAGTAGCTGATCTAAATGTGATGCTGCATTCCATAGTATTTTGCAGATTGATGATTTCTTCTCCACAGTGTACATACCTCTGAACTGATGGTAGAGTTCGTCGAGGTCCTCTGACAGCATTTGTTTCTGCACGATGGACTTGTAACAGTTTCCAAACGGCGTCCAGGGTCGCGACTGGGGGGCGCCCTTCTCTGTCCAGTAGCTGAAGTGCCGGAAGTAGCACACCCACAGCACCATCCCGGCGGCGATCACCACGAGGGCCAGTTCGTCCATCCACGAGTCCAGTACCACCAACATGGTGAGGGTCTCGTGTAGGCTGCGCTTATCAAGACGATCCTGAACTCTGCGAACAGCATACAGATATTACCGTAAAATCGAAGTAGAGCGGCTCAACTGATGGTGGGTCTGATGAAGTAAAATTCCTCTACTCATGACTGACTGGTTGTATGTTGACAATGGAGGACACTCAGAAAGGGCGTGGTGAAATACACGACTGGCCATTAAAATTCCTACACCAAGAAGAAATGCAGATTATAAACGGGTATTCATTGGACAAATGTAGTATACTAGAACTGACATGTGATTATATTTTCACGCAATTTGGGTGCATAGATCCTGAGAAATCAGTACCCAGAACAACCATCTCTGGTCGTAATAACGGCCTTGATACGCCTAGGCATTGAGTCAAACAAAGCTTGGATGGCGTGTACAGGTACAGCTGCCCATGCAGCTTCAACACGATACCACAGTTCATCAAGAGTAGTGACTGGCGTATTGTGACGAGCCAGTTGCTCGGCCACCATTGACCAGACTTTTCAATTGGTGAGAGATTTGGAGAATGTGCTGACCAGGGCAGCACTCGAACATTTTCTGTATCCAGAAAGGCCCGTACAGGACCTGCAACATGCGGTCGTGCATTATCCTGCTGAAATGTAGGGTCTCGCAGGGATCGAATGAAGGGTAGAGCCACAGGTCGTAACACATCTGAAATGTAACGTCCACTGTTCAAGTGCCGTCAGTGCGTACAAGAGGTGACCGAGACGTGTAACCAATAGTACCCCATACCATCACGCCGGGTGATACGCCAGTATGGCGATGACGAATACACGCTTCCAATGTGCGTTCACCGCAATGTCGCCAAACACGGATGCGACCATCATGACGCTGTAAACAGAACCTGGATTCATCCGAAAAATGACCTTTTGCCATTCGTGCACCCAGGTTCGTCATTGAGTACACCATCGCAGGCGCTCCTGTCTGTGGTGCAGCGTCAAGGGTAACCGCAGCCACGGTCTCCGAGCTGATAGTCTATGCTGCTGCAAACGTCGTCGAACTGTTCGTACAGATGGTTGTTGTCCTGTAAACGTCCCCATCTTTTGACTCAGGGATCGAGACGTGGCTGCACGATCCGTTACAGCCATGCGGATAAGATGCTTGTCATCTCGACTGCTAGTGATACGAGGCCGTTGGGATCCAGCACGGCGTTCCGTATTACCCACCTGAACCCACCGATTCCTTATTCTGCTAACAGTCATTGGATCTCGACCAACGCGAGCAGCAATGTCGCGATACGATAAACCGAATCGCGATAGGCTACAATCCGACCTTTATCAAAATCGGAAACGTGAAGGTACACATTTCTCCTCCTTACACGAGGCATCACAACAACGTTTCACCAGACAACGCCGGTCAACTGTTGTTTGTGTATGAGAAATCGGTTGGAAACTTTCCTCATGTCAGCACGTTGTAGGTGTCGCCACCGGTGCCAACCTTGTGCGAATGCTCTGAAAAGCTAATCATTTGCATATCATAGCATCTTCTTCCTTTCTGTTAAATTTCGCGTCTATAGCACGTCATCTTCGTGTTGTAGCAATTTTAATGGCCAGTAGTGTATATATTTCCAATGACTGATTCACTGATTTAGTGTTTATATCAAAAAATAACATATAATTTTTTATGTTATTTAGTAAAAATGTAAGTCAGGTCCACATTGCCTTTGAGCTGCATTTTGTTGGAATAGATAGGCTGGAATACAGCGCTGTCATATGCTGCTTGCTATGGACGTTTTATTACAAACGCGAATACAAGCTTGGGGACAGCAATCTGTTTAAGAGTCGGTAAAAAGAAGACGCTTAACAATTGGCAGCGCTGATGCGGACTTCCACCTGCGAAGCTTCGACAGCTGCAGACGAAGCAACCAGTCGTCTGCTGACCTGTGATAACACTATTGCCGTAGAGACGTATGCAAAAGCGCATTAAGTGATTGGTTGACGTTGAAGCATGAAGCACGAGCGCCAACCCCACCACAGTCAGCGATCTTGTTTTGTATACTCTACTACACCTTCGTGGTTGGACAGAGGACTGCCTGGCAAATGGAGCTCAGCGCGTCTCTCTTAACGGGGAGCAATCGTCAAACGTGTAAGGTACATCAGGTGTGCCACAAGGGTGTGGTATGCGACTGGTGAGGAAGGTTTACAACGAGTCTCCTTTCAATAGTTACCACATGGGGAGCTGAACTGAAAAAAGAAACACAGAGTAAGAATGCAATGTTATTTTGCGTGTTTGTTGGCAATAAATGATGTAAGAAACACACGGTCTAGACACGTTAATGTGAGCACCTATTCAGGTGCCTGAGTAAGCACCATTGGCAGCGCAGACGTGCGGTAAGAATGAGGTTCTGGAAGGTACCGAAAGATATATGGAACCATGCTGACATAAGTGCCGTGGCCACCTGTCCCAGATTTCTCGGTTGAGGGTCTATGGCGCGAACAGTGGTCCCATAGACTCTCGGTTGGTACTCTACGAACCATAGACGTACACCGCGACCTATGTGACGAGTTGCGTTGTCCTGTTGGTAGATGCAATAGTGCCGAGAAAAAGAAAACTGCATGTAGGGATGTAGGGGTGGACATGATCCCCAAGGAGGAGAGCACACTTGTGTTGATCCACTGTGGCTTCCAGAATGACTAGATTACCTAGGAAAGGCCGCGAAAACCTTCTCCACATCATAACGCTCTCTACTCCTGCCTGGATGCTTTGCTGTAAGATGATTCACGCTATACTCGCCAATGGCAAACTGTCCGATGGAGGATAAAACGTCTTCGGCTCGACCTATCGCTTGGTCCCAGAGGCTCAGTCCCACCTTAGGTCTTCGGCCGGAATTTTCTCTCTGTTCTTGGCGAGTTTGGGGACTCAGAAATAATCTACACAGATGGATCACGGGTCGACGGTCTTGTTGGCTTCGCTTACGCTCACGTTGGCCATACGGAACAACGCTCCTTGCTGGTGTATTCACTGCAGAGCTGATTGCCATATTTCGCGCTCTTGAACATATCCGCTCCTGCTCTGGTGAGTCCATCGTCATTTGTAGTGACTCCTTAAACAGCCTACAAGCTCTCGACGAGTGCTTCCCTAAGCATCCTTTGGTACTGTTAATCCATGAGTCTCTTTATGCCCTCTGCACTAGTGGCCGATCAGTGATCTTTATTTGGACTCCAGGCCATGTCGGGATACCGGGCAGTGAACATGTTGACCGCCTGGCCAAACGGCCACCAGTAAACCATCTCTGGACATTGGCCTCCCGGAGACCGATTTGCGAGCAGTCTTCCACCGCAAAGCTTTCGCGATTTGGGACACTGAATGGTGCACCCTGAGCACATCAAATAAACTTCGTGCTATTAAGGAGACGACGAATGTGTGGCGGTCATCCATGCGAGCTTCTCGCAGGGAGTCAGTTGTCCTTTGCCGGCTCCGCATTGGCCTCACTGTCGCGAGGACCCACCACAATGTCGCTGTTGCTCCCTTCTGACTGTCGTGCACATCTTGGTGGACTGCCCAATTTTAGTCACTCTACGACCGACTTTTAACCTTCCCAGCACTCTACCTTCGGTGTTGGGCGACGATGCCTCAAAATCGAAATAGATATGATCTAAGTGGCAGATATAAATCATTGTTTCAACTGCTTTCGCGTGTGTTTACGTACACTCGATCTTCAGCAGAGATTTTCAACTGTTTCTGCCGACATAATGACGGTAAACACAGTCTAGCTCGGTGCAGCCCGACTGTGTGTGTTTCCAGGCGGCAACATCATACTTATACGAGTGGTTTCCATAACATTATACGTAAAATTACGGTTTGTTGCCATATAGCAATACCATGCGATAGTGGGTTCAGAATCCTAAGGGTTTTTCAATTAAATAAAGATCTGGTATCAGTGACCAAAAACCTGCTGCAGCGCAATGATAACGAGATCGAAAAAAAAGAAAGAAGTTAAGAAGAAACTAGAATCGTATTGTTTGGAATGTCCAAGCAGATTCAAATGTTATATTATACAGGCAGTCAAACACAGACATACTGGGCTATAGAAGGAACTGTACACGAGTTGTTAACTAGCCATGAAGTGATCTCTAAGCTCCCAAGCTCCGTTACTGTATCAGGAAGACATACGAAGGCTACACCTTCAGATCCGTCTGCATATTCGGATCCTTTCCACCATACGCAACTAGTGTACAACACCTAAAACAGCGTTTGCTGAGGACATGTATTTGTCAGATGCTTACCACGTGCAGTCCCAAGATATCTTCACGTGGCTGATTTAGGCAGCTTGCAGTGATGTACCTTGTGCTCTGACTGGCGTTATGGCGGGGAATCTGTGTTTATATGAGGTCTGTGTGATCAGATAACGAGATAAGTGACAGAGAGACGATTCTAACCGACAGGAAGACTGCAGCTAATTACGTTCACAATCTCTCACTTTTCTAGCGTTTATCGCCAAGGTTGGGATCAGCTGTGTTACGCTACTTGACAATTCCATTGTACTGAACTTTAAGACCGGATGGCCTTCCTGTCGCCACACTTCTTCAGATAACCTAACTGAGGAAAATCGTGTACGTCATCTACTAGTGAATCGTTTGAACTTTGTTCTGTGCGTAATCGTATTTTAAAAGTTGATGTATCGTATTTTCTGTGACGGCGACAGCCCGCCCTTTGCCTAAGTGATCATGGAAAACAGCCGAAAAATTACTCTAGGCTGGCTGGCTTACCAGACTAACGACCGGTAATCTACCACGTGGATTGTATCTTAGTCTGTTTCACCTCCATGTCTGTAAAGATTGCAAGATGTACGTTGAGCTATATTTAGAGGTAAAGTTCGTTCGCATTAAACTACCGGTATTTCAAGATTAATCGACAGTAATCCGTGAGCTTGTGATGATTTGGTGCCTAACTGAAATACATTGTCGTACTAGCACAGCAGTCGATCATTCTACGAGGGTAGTCATAAAACTTCGATTAGCACCTCAAAATTTCAAGCTGTGACCTTTAAATTTGATCCTTTCCTACACATTCACTCTGGACTGAAGCACACTGTTCCATGCTGTGCATTACTTGTAGGAGACTTTTGTTGTAGAGCTGTACGTTCACACCGGAAGTTCACTAATTCTTTTTTATGCAAGAAAACAGGAAGAAATCGCTGCATGTCGTGTCACTAGGATAAGGGAGACGGAAGGGAAAATTTAGTAGTCAAAAGCAGCAGCATGAATGACTGTTCCCGCTGAAAAATAGTTGGGGCGCTGTCATTTGTTATAAACACTCCCTTGGACAGCCTCCAGCAACACTTCAACTTGACACCCTCGTGCAGCCTTCACGGTAGATTTCGTTAGAATGCTCCTGTGACGGTTTCCCTTACGAGCATAGTATGTTAGCACTATATCATGGCATCCCAAAAAAACCACTCAGCACCACCTTTCCCCGATGGTGGTTAGGTTTAGCGCAAAGAGGTATATAATTTTGTAACGTCAACACACTCAACTTGTTAACAAGGTGGGTATAACACAACGACCTCAATAAACATCCTGATACAACATTATCTTTCTTTTGTGATCGAAATCTAACGTGGAATTATTTTAGTCTAAATTATGAATCATGCCCAGTTAATGTTCAAAGTGGCAGAAAGGATATTAAAAAGTCGTCAAACGTCAATAGGTGAGATGTATTGAGAATGTTGGGACATAGACCTAGTTTATATATGTGGTGTCTTCTTTTCGATATGTCCTAAAAAGCAGACGCCATTTTGATCCTGCAGCTTGTATCAATCAAGGCACAAAGGAATTAAAGACATGAGCGGCTTGTAGCCTTTGATTTATAGCAATGGGGGAAGTTCAAAATTCTGGTTTGAATCCCAGTCCGGTATATATTTTCAACTTGAACCATTGTTATAAATGAATGCCCACAGGCAGCTAGTGTCTTTAATTCCTTCATGTCTGTAGACAGAGTTTGTTCACTGGTTTTGGTCACCTAATAGTTTCCTCTGAATTTGGAGAGGAGTGTTATTAGTCTATTCTAATAAAGCTGTTGTTCTAAGGTTACCGGCACTTCACTTGTGGGTTACATCATTTGTGCAAAACTAAACAATGAAGGGAAGAGGAAAACAGGTATGACAAATGTACATAATTTTAATTCTGTTTAAAAGGCAATTACGGCCCTTTCTTGTAAATTGTCCTACTTAATGTAGAAATATCGCCTTAGATACATTTTACCGTGGAACAACTGTAGGCCTAGGTAACCGCCAATGTTTTTTATTATTGAACTTTTCAGTTACTGTACATCATAAACGTTTGTTGTTTCATTTCTTTTTATTCGTATAAGCCTTATAAGAGCAATATTAGGTGGCCAGTAGATATTTGTTTTTTATCTCAGTGCACGACACACAACAATACGTTACGGTTTCACTTTATCCACTATCAAATGGTGCTTAAAAGCCTTCTTCGCTAAAAACAATGATTTTGCTTGTTAAACAGTAAGATTTGTTTTATACAATGACAGTATTTGGCTGATATGAGATTTACGGTGTCCTGTAGGATGCTGAATCATAGAGGAGGTTACGCAATTATATTAATATTCATCGTAAATAAACTGATCGTAGGGGATATCGTGTTTGCTCTTTTCCTAGAAACAAATATCCTAACGCAATATGATGTAAAACACGACTGTCCTAGCTTCCATTACAACTGCTCAAAGCCACACAAAAATGACATAACTCTATAAGAATAAAAACCCTGCCTACATATATGCAGTTCTCCTCAACGACAACAATAATTAGGAATACGAAGAGCGTTTCCTCTTCAACAACAACGATAATTAGGAATTCGAAGCACGTTTTTAAATCTTTATTTACTCATCATTTGCTTTTATTATAAATACCAACGACCTGTTGAAGATACCTCTGATGAATATGCAAGACAGTACCTCAAAAGGTGAAATGTCATTTGAGTCAGAAATAGAATAAACGAATGTAAAGGTTATAAACGAATTCGTTTCTGTCTATACGGAAAGATGCATCTGTAATTACAAAAATACGCTTGTTGATTTTACAGCAATGTCAATAAAATAATGCAGGAGCTCGAACATCGCAAATATCTCGCTCTTGATGACGCAGTACACGACAAACACACTTCATTTTCGGGATCATTTCCCGAAACGGGTCGTTTCTGCGACTGGTAGCAGCAAATGCTGTTGTATACTAAAAACAAACGAAATATGATCCCGTGCCAGCAGACGACTAGTTCCCAACCTGACATTGCAAAACATGGCGGCAAAGTTTTCAGTTGGCTTCAAATATGGCGGCGCCTACGCCAGTCTATGTTGTTTATATACGAGTAGGTCGCTGTTCCAGCTTTCTCGGCGATGGGGATACACATGTTTCCGCTGCTTGCGTTGCTCCTTTGTACCGGAGTCATAGATGGGCACCCACGACTCGACCATGGTGATTTGGCGGCTAATGAAATATTTATATTAGCCCGATATAGCTGCAAAATTTCCGACGCTGTCTCGCTTCAGTGAGCTTTTGGAATGGGCGCGAACAGTCACAGAAACCAGCGGGCGGTCGCCTTTGTCGAGTTCAAAACTCCGAGGAAGATGTCGAAAACTGATCCATGAGTGATTTTCACGTTTTCCACTATTCCTTCGATTGTGCTACTCCGGTATTCGGGCACCACCTCCACTTCTTACATGATTTCCTGTTTCTATAAAGACGATGGTGTATCACTGGCTGTGACGGTCTTGTAGTTCAAAATACAGGGTGCGTCAAAAAAATGTATACACACTTTGAACTGTCATATACAATTTATTTCCCTTTCTACAAGGTTAAATATCTGTGAGAAAGTAATGTTATGTTTCTTCAACAGGTGGCAGCAGTGGCAAAGAAGTAACTGCAACATGGCGGACGTGCGTTTGAGCTTTGAAGCGCGGAAGCAGATAATTAAGTGGTACTGGAAGTTTGAGAATGTAGATGCAGTTCGAAGACAGTGGAGAAGTGTGTATGGTACGGAACCACCTTCAAGGTTAACAATTACACGTCTACGAGACAAATTCGAAGTTCATGGAACAGTGTGTGATGTGCATAAAGGTCGATCAGGGCGACCTCGTACAGCTACAAGTGATGATTCCACAACTGCGGTCTTGGAACTGTTTCAGCGTTCGCCTCAAAAATCTTCAAGGCAAGCGGCACGTGAGAGTAATGTGAGTGCTAGAAGTGTGCTACGCATTCTGAAGAAAGGCAAGTTTTGTGTGTACATTCCAAGGCTGGTGCAACAGCTAAGTGACGACGATCCAGATCGAAGGTTAGAATTTTGTGAATGGGTTCAGGAGATGGTGAGACGTAAACTGGGATTTATGGGTAGCATAATTTGGTCGGATGGAGCCCAGTTCAAATTCGATGGAACTGTCAGTAGGCATAATTGTGTGTACTGGGCTGAAGATAATCCTCACATTACAGTTGAAAAGGCTGTGAATTTGCCTGGTGTAAATGTGTGGTGTGGTTTGTCTGCAAGGGGACTCATTGGGCCTTTCCGCTTTGAAGGTACTGTTACTGGAGAAACGTACCTAACAATGCTTGCTGACTCCATATTCCCCACTATTCGCGCATTATACGGTAATTATGAGTTTTATTTCCAACAAGATGGCCCCCCGCCGCACTATAATAGGGATGTACGAGCATACCTGGATCACAATGTGCCAGGCCAGTGGATAGGACGCAGGGGACCAATCGAGCTTCCTGCACGCTCTCCAGACCTCACGCCGCTGGATTTCTTCTTATGGGGCACAGTAAAAGATGAGGTGTACAAATGTAAACCACGTAACCTGGACACACTTTGGAATGAGGTTCAGGTAGTGTGTACAGAAATCTCATTGGACACTTTGGTACAATGTACGGAATCAGTGGTGACTCGTACTCAGAAATGTATTGATGCTGAAGGCCACCAGTTTGAACAAAATGGTTCAAATGGCTCTGAGCACTATGGGACTTAACATCTGAGGTCATCAGTCCCCTAGAACTTAGAACTACTTAAACCTAACTAACCTAAGGACATCACACAACACCCAGCCATCACGAGGCAGAGAAAATCCCTGACCCCGCCGGGAATCGAACCCGGGAACCCGGGTGTGGGAAGCGAGAACGCTACCGCACGACCACGAGATGCGGGCAGTTTGAACATTAATCACATTTGCAAAGTACATTTATTTTTCCAATTGGACTTAAAGCTTTCCATTTCCAGAAATTTAACATTGTAGAACAGGAAATAAATTTTCTATGACACTTCAAAGTGTGTATACATTTTTTTGACGTACCCTGTATAAATGGTGTGGATAAGATGACTAGTTGAACTAACTGGGCCTGATATTGTTAATTTTGTAAACCTATCCTCATTCAAACAAAAACATCGCGATATAACCAATGGAGTTTAAAATAGTGCGCTCATCTAATGACAGTATTATCAATACTAGTGATATATCAAAATTATCTGTCACATTACCAGAAACGCAACCACAGGTATAACCCATCGTCCGACAAATTACTAAGTGAATAACAACAAGCAAAGAACTTGCAAGGAGTACCTATAAAATACCTAGAAGGCATAATATTATATACCACACAAAAAAAATAAAAAGATGTGTCTTGGTGATCCTTACATATCAATTACTTGATGATCGAAGGAACAAACAGGGACTCCCAAGTGCCATATTAATCAAGGGGAGTCTACCGAAAATATGAGCTGACTATGTAATTACTGTTCCCTTGGTAATATAAGATGTCACACTATCGTGTCGTTTATGGAATGACGAAACCCATCTAAACGTCTACATCTATATCTACATTTATATCTACGTGATTACTCTGCTATTCACAATTAAGTGCCTGGCAGAGGGTTCAATGAACCAGCTTCAAGCTGTCTCTCTACCGTTCCACTCTCGAACGGTGAATGGGAAAAACGAGCACTTAAATTTTTCTGTGCGAGCCCTAATTTCTCTTATTTTATCGTGATGACCATTTCTCCCTATGCAGGTGGGTGGCAACACAATGTTTTCGCAATCGGAGAAGAAAACTGGTTATAGAAATTTCATGAGAAGATCCCGTCGCAACGCGATAATACAAAACGAGCCGCCCTTCATTGAACTTTTCCAATATCATCCGTCAGTCCCACCTGATGTGGATCCTACACCGCATAGCAATACTCCAGAATAGGGTGGACAAGTGTAGTGTAAGCAGTCTCTTTAGTAGATCCAATTTAGATTATTTGTAATTGTAATCCCTAAGTACGCTCCTGGAAATTGAAATAAGAACACCGTGAATTCATTGTCCCAGGAAGGGGAAACTTTATTGACACATTCCTGGGGTCAGATACATCACATGATCACACTGACAGAACCACAGGCACATAAACACAGGCAACAGAGCATGCACAATGTCGGCACTAGTACAGTGTATGTCCACCTTTCACAGCAATGCAGGCTGCTATTCTCCCATGGAGACGATCGTAGAGATGCTGGATGTAGTCCTGTGGAACGGCTTGCCATGCCATTTCCACCTGGCGCCTCAGTTGGACCAGCGTTCGTGCTGGACGTGCAGACCGCGTGAGACGACGCTTCATCCAGTCCCAAACATGCTCAATGGGGGACAGATCCGGAGATCTTGCTGGCCAGGGTGCTTCTAGAGCACGTTGGGTGGCACGGGATACATGCGGACGTGCACTGTCCTGTTGGAACAGCAAGTTCCCTTGCCGGTCTAGGAATGGTAGAACGATGGGTTCGATGACGGTTTGGATGTACCGTGCACTATTCAGTGTCCCCTCGACGATCACCAGTGGTGTACGGCCAGTGTAGGAGATCGCTCCCCACACCATGATGCCGGGTGTTGGCCCTGTGTGCCTCGGTCGTATGCAGTCCTGATTGTGGCGCTCTCCTGCACGGCGCCAAACACGCATACGACCATCATTGGCACCAAGGCAGAAGCGACTCTCATCGCTGAAGACGACACGTCTCCATTCGTCCCTCCATTCACGCCTGTCGCGACACCACTGGAGGCGGGCTGCACGATGTTGGGGCGTGAGCGGAAGACGGCCTAACGGTGTGTGGGACCGTAGCCCAGCTTCATGGAGACGGTTGCGAATGGTCCTCGCCGATACCCCAGGAGCAACAGTGTCCCTAATTTGCTGGGAAGTGGCGGTGCGGTCCCCTACGGCACTGCGTAGGATCCTACGGTCTTGGCGTGCATCCGTGCGTCGCTGCGGTCCGGTCCCAGGTCGACGGGCACGTGCACCTTCCGCCGACCACTGGCGACAACATCGATGTACTGTGGAGACCTCACGCCCCACGTGTTGAGCAATTCGGCGGTACGTCCACCCGGCCTCCCGCATGCCCACTATACGCCCTCGCTCAAAGTCCGTCAACTGCACATACGGTTCACGTCCACGCTGTCGCGGCATGCTACCAGTGTTAAAGACTGCGATGGAGCTCCGTATGCCACGGCAAACTGGCTGACACTGACGGCGGCGGTGCACAAATGCTGCGCAGCTAGCGCCATTCGACGGCCAACACCGCGGTTCCTGGTGTGTCCGCTGTGCCGTGCGTGTGATCATTGCTTGTACAGCCCTCTCGCAGTGTCCGGAGCAAGTATGGTGGGTCTGACACACCGGTGTCAATGTGTTCTTTTTTCCATTTCCAGGAGTGTATTTAGTTGAATTTACAGCCTTCAGATTTGTGTGCCTTAACGCCTAATTGAAATTTAGTGAATTTCTTTTAGTACTCGCGTGAATAACTTCACACTTTTCTTTATTCGGGGACAATTGCCACTGTTCGCACCACACAGATATCTTATCTAAATCATTTTACAAGTCGTTTTGGTCATCTGATGACTTTACAAGACAGTAAATGACAGCATCATCTGCAAATAATCTAAGATGGCTACTCGGCCGGTCGGAGTGGCTGTGCGGTTCTAGGCGCTACAGTCTGGAGCCGAGCGGCCGCTACGGTCGCAGGTTCGAATCCTGCCTCGGGCATGGATGTGTGTGATGTCCTTAGGTTAGTTAGGTTTAATTAGTTCTAAGTTCTAGGCGACTCATGACCTCAGAAGTTAAGTCGCATAGTGCTCAGAGCCATTTTTTAAGAGATTTTTTAAGAGATTGTCTCCTATGTCGTTAATACAGACCAGGAACAATAGAGGGCTTATAACACTTACTTGGGGAACGCCGGATATTACTTCTGCTTTACTCGATGACTTTCCGTCTATTACTACGAACTGTGACCTTTCTGACAGGAAATCACGCATCCAGTCACACAACTGAGGCGATATTCCATAGGCACGCAGTTTAGATAGAAAACGCTTATGAGGAACGGTGTAGAAAGCCCTTTGAAAATCTAAAAATGTGGAGTCAATTTCACGTCCCCTGTCGATACCTCTCATTACTTCATGCGTATAAAAAGCTAGGTGTGTTCCGCATGAACGATATTTTCTGAATCTGTGCTGACTATGTGTCGGTAAACCGTTTTCATCGAGGTACTTCATAATGTTCGAATACAGTGTATGTTCCAAAACCCTACTGCAAATCGACATTAGTGATATGGGCCTGTAATTCAGCGGATTACTCCTATTTCCCTTTTTGGGTATTGATGCGACTTCAGAAACTTTCCAGTCTTTAGGTACGGAACTTTCTGTGAGCGAGCGGTTGTATATAATTGCTAAATATGGAGCTATTACATCTGCGTACTCTGAAAGGAACCAGGCTGGTATACCATCTGGATCGGAAGCCTTTGCCTTTATTAAGTGATTTAAGCTGCTTTGCTACACCTTCTATGTTTCTCATGTTCGCAGATGTTCTTGATTGGAATTCGGAAATATTTACTTCGTCTTCTTTGGTGAAGGAGTTTCGGAAAACCGTGTTTAATATCTCTGCTTTGGTGGCACTATTATCAGTGACCTCGCCGTTGTTATCGCGCAGTGAAGGTATTGATTTCGTCTTGCCACTGGTGTGCTTTGTATATTACCAGAATCTCTTTGAGTTTTCTACCAGATTCAGAGACAGAGTTTTCTTGTGGAAATTATTAAAAGCATCTCGCATTGAAGCACGCGCTATATTTCGAACTCCTGCAAAACTTTGTCAACCTTCGGGATTTTGCGTTCTTTTACATTTAGCACGCTTTTAACGTTGCTTCTGCAAAAGCGATCTGACCCTTTTGTGTACCATGGGGAATCAGTACCATCACTTATTAATTTATGTGGCACATATCTCTCAATTGCCGTCGATACTATCTCTTTCAAATCATTCCACATCTTTTCTACGCTTACGTGATCAGATCGGAAGGAGCCGACCGCGGTGGCCGAGCGGTTCTAGGCGCTTCAGTCCGGAACCGCACTACTGCTACGGTCGCAGGTTCGAATCCTGCCTCTGGCATGGATGTGTGTGATGTCCTTAGGTTAGTTAGGTTTAAGTAGTTTTAAGTTCTAAGGGACTGATGACCTCAGATGTTAAGTCCCATAGTGCTCAGAGCCATTTGAACCATTTTTCAGATCGGAAGGAGTGGAGACTGTCTCTTAAAAAGACGTTAAGAGCATTTTTATCAGCTTTTTTAAATAGATGTACTTTGCGTTTCTTTTTGATGGTTGTGGGTGTTACGGTATTCAGCCTAGCAGCAACTGCCTTGTGGTCGCTAATCCCTGTATTCGTCATGATACTCCCTATTTGTCCAGGATTATTTGTTGCTAAGAGGTCAGGTACGCTTTCGCAACCATTTACGCTTCCAGTAGGCTCATGAACTAATTATTAAAAATAATTTTTTGAGAAAGCATTCAGTACCATTTCGGATGACGTTTATGCCTGCCGCCGACTTTAAATGAATAATTTTTCAGCATATCGAGGTTAGACTGTAGTCACCACCGACTATAATTGTATGAGTGGGGTACCTGTTTGAAATGAGACTCAAGTTTTCTTTGAACTGTTCAGCAACTATATCTTCTTTAAGCGGGGGGTCGGTAAAACGATCCAATTAATAGTTTAGTCCGATTGTCAAGTATAACCTCTACTCATACTATTTCGCAGGAACTATCTACTTCAATTTCACTACAAGGCAAACTACTTCTGACAACAATAAATACTCCACCATCAACTGTATTTAATCTATCCTTTCTGAACGCTGTTAGATCGTTTGAAAAAATTTCGGCTTAACTTATTTCCGGCTTTAGCCAGCTTTCTGTACCTACAACTATTTGAGCTTCAGTGATTTCTATTATGGCTTGGAGCTCTGGTTCTTTCCCAACACAGCTATGACAATTTACAACTACAATACAGATCGTTTCTACAACTGCCTTACTGTGTTTTACCTGCCCCCTTTTAGACGGACGCCCTTTCTGTGGTTCCTGAGACCCTCTAGCCTAAAAAACCACCCAGTCCCTTCCACACAGGCACTGCTACTCGTGTAGCCGCTTCCTGTGTGCAGTGGACTCCTGACCTATCAAGCGGAACCCGGAAACCCACCACGCGATGGAGCAAGTCAAGGAATCTGCAGCCTACACGGTCACAGAACCGCCTGAGCCTCTGATTTTGACCCTCCACTCGGCTCTGCACCAAAGGACCACAGTCGGTTCTGTCGAAGATGCTGCAGATGGTGAGCTCCGCCTTAATCTCGGAAACAAGACTGGCAGTCATTACCAATTCCTCTCGCCCCCGAACCAGAGAAAATCTCCTCCGATCCAAAGCGACACACGTCATTGGTACCGACATGGCCTACCACCTGTACTCTGCATGGCATCCGGAAGCACCTTTTCCACATCCGGCATGACTCCCTCCGATATGCACATGGAGTGCACACTGGCTTCCTTCCCCTCCTTGGCAGCCATGTTCCTAAGGGGCACCATTACGCGCCTAGCGTTGGAGTTCCCAACTACCAACAAACCCACCCTCTGTGATTGCTCAGACTATGCGGGCCGAGAAGCTTCCTCTGTAACAGGGTGGACGACTGCATCCGACTCAGAGACTTCGTCAGCCACAGATAACGCCCGAAACTTGTTCATCAAACGAACCGGGGAGGCCCTACGATCGGCCCCACAGAAAGTTTTTCGCTGCCTGCCAAACTTCGGAATGATATTCCACTTGACAACGAGTGAGGGGTAAACATACATAGCAAGCTGTATCGCAAAAGGTAGTGTGGGGGTGGAACAAGTGAAAAAATAAGGTGAATGTGCGAAAACCAATAAGAGTAAAAAGCCCACTAATTAATGAATATAATGGTGTAAAAAGGAGCAATATTTATGAGAGAAAAAGGAGTTGTTAAATGACTTGATACTATAAACCAATCATGGAATAGATCAATACTAAATCAAATACTTCTAAATAATGAGGAAAACGAAGTGGATAAAACAACCAAAGTAGTAGTACAAGCCTATATATGCCAGGAATCTCTAGCCACGCAGTTAAACTTGCGACCCACAACAGTAGCCCGTAACATAAAACTCGCACCTGTTATCAGGTCGATGTGAATCAAATATCCTCAAAACTAATAAAATTTGCGTATATGGGAAGAACACCACCATAAAATTTCCCGTAAGGTGTATGGTGAAGTGAAGGTCACAAACCTACAACTATACTAAACCAACCAAAATGCAACTAATGAGCTGCAGTCACGATACACAGAATTACCCAACATTTGACCCGGGTAATATGTCAGTTTGGGTCAAAAATGCAACAGTCTAATAAAACTATGCAAACGAATTGATTACAGCAAGTCACACCACAGGGTAACAGCAACATCCTCACTGTTCTAAATCTCAAGGAGACATAACTATGAGTTTGTAAGTTCTAAGGACTTTTATTATTCACTTCATTTTCTGTAATGTCAACTGAGACATACCTTGACATACACTACATGCTACTTGTTTTTAATATGCAAGGACCTGACGATGGCCTTACGGAAATGCTGAAACTGGTCGTATAAATTAAATAACAACTTCCGAAAAAGTACGCCTATTTGGTGATTTTTCTTTGTTAAAAATTGCTCAATTATGGTTGGATCTTCGCCTTTCTCAGCGAAGGTGAATCTAGATCTTTGTCTGTGGGTCATAGTGATACACCCAGCACTCGTCCATGGTGATTTGGGGGCTAGAGGAGTCCTCTTGATTGGTCTGTCACAGCTGCAACGTTTCCGTTGCTGTCTCGATTCATCGTGCTTTTGGTAATGGTGTGGGCTGTCGCGAAATACAGCTGGTGGCGACCATTTCATGATCAAAACGTTGTGCAAGATATAATCTACTGATCCACGACTTATTGTCAAGTTTTCCACTAGTCCCTCAACTGTGATACATCGCTCTTCAAGCACCAAGGGCTCAACTTCTCATCCGATTTCTGGTTCTTTCCTGGTCATACAGACTTGTTTGACAACATTAACTGCTTTATCAGTTTGCCCACAATAGACCACTTTATATGTGGGCTACGGCATTTTGTCTTTTCTTTTCTAGCGCCGTGCTATGATATTGTGGTGTGGGCTGCACCAGGACTGCAAACAAACAAAAAATTAATTACATAAATTTATATTTTTGATGAGATAATTAACAACAGACGTGCTAGCATTTTGCTGGCATAACCAACGAGGGTTTTCTTCCGACCAATAACGAACATTGTGAATATATTCCTCGCCGTTAGATTTGAATTTAGCTTCAACAGCTACAGTTTGGCTTCCGTGCGGTTTAAACTTTGACGTAGAAACCGAGGTACAGAAGCTAATTCACTTATAGAGATTACCTTCCTGACAGTCTGTTGAACATGGATGCGATGCGAATGTAGAGAACTGTTATACAGAATTCTGTCGTAGAATATCGTGCTATTCTTTATGCGAGAAATAATGGTCGTGATTTATTGCACTTTTGTCGTTTCGTAACGTGTCTTCTGACATACTACAAACTGGTTGGTTTCGCCTGCCACCATTGTGAATCTGAGTCTTCAACCACTGATACCGCGTTCCGACCTGTGTGGTTGATCTGCATATCTCTGTACAAATCCGCTCTGCTTGTGAGTAACTCTGGCGACATTTTCCCATCACCATAAGTACTTATTCGTTAGAATATGGCGTTACTGAAAGAGTAACAAAAACTAACTGAAGGCGGCCAGCAAAACGTCCCTAGTTAGTCGCGAGTACTAGCAGTACCAGCGGCGAAATGCTAATAACGCTGACTAGGGTAGACTGACACTCCCCATTCGCTTCAGTTGAGTGGTATGCCTTGGCGTGGCGTAGCGCTTTGCAAATATGAGATTTCTCTTGGTATTACCGAAATGGAGCAAAACAGCAAAGAACTTTTTAGACAAGGAAAGATGGGTTTTGAAAGCTCTTTTCAAGGAATTACTTTTTCCCCATGTTCCCATTTGAAATTCTGCCGTTGAGTTTGTTCTCTCTTTTTTTCCAGCAGTCCCCAGTCAATATAAGGTTTACCATTCCATCCCTAAAACGCATTTCAATAAAAGAAGATGGGACGCACCGATGCAGGTTCAAAATGGTTGAAATGGCTCTGAGCACTATGAGACTTAACAGCTATGGTCATCAGTCCCCTAGAACTTAGAACTACTTAAACCTAACTAACCTAAGGACATCACACAACACCCAGTCATCACGAGGCAGAGAAAATCCATGACCCCACCGGGAATCGAACCCGTGAACCCGGGCGTGGGAAGCGAGAACGCTACTGGACGACCACGAGCTGCGGACACCAATGCAAGCAAAAGGTCTTCGTACAGTAGGCTTCAAGTAATCTGAGTATTCTGCGTTTGAAGTAGACTTCGGAACAACATTAAAGCCTCATCTCTCTTCCTTACAATTATTCCGTATTGTTTTTAGTTTGCGGCCGTAAATCTTTATCAATTCTCCTAACCAGTAATTTATTACTATTCGAACGATATCCGAGGTGAGTGATCGTTCGACAGGAAGATTAGTCTTCTTTCCTTATTTTCATTCGCTTATGTCGTATGGTATTATATTTTGGGGTACTCTTCCCATTCTAAAATGATATTTTTGGTTCAGAAACGGGCGGTTGGGGCAATAAGTGATGTAAGTTCGAAAAACCTCTTGTCGACCCCTGTTCACAAGTCTGGGTATTTTGGCGTTGGTCTCACAATATACAGGATGGTCCATTGATAGTGACCGGGCCAAATATCTCACGAAATAAGCATCGAACGAAAAAACTACAAAGAACGAAACTCCTCTAGCTTGAAGGGAGAAACCAGATGGCGCTCGCTATGGTTGGCCCGCTAGATGGCTCTACTATAGGTCAAACGGATATCAACTGCGTTTTTTAAAATAGGAACCCCCATTTTTATTACATATTCGTGTAGTACGTAAAGAAATAAAAATATTTTTGTTGGACCACTTTTTTCGCTTTGTGATAGATGGTGCTGTAATAGTCACAAGCGAGTAAGTACGTGGTATCACGTAACATTCCGCCAGTGCGGACGGTATTTGCTTCGTTGGCGACGACTTTGCACGTCGTGTACGGTTCTGCCACTGGGCACAAGAGAAATTACAGGAAAATGACAGATTTTTTGCACGCGTTCCGTTTAGTGACGAAACGTCATTCACCAACAGCAGTAACGTAAACCGGCATTATATGCACTATTGGGCAACAGAAAATCCACGATGGCTGCGACAAGTGGAACATCAGCGATCTTGGCGGGTTAATGTGTGGTGCGGCATTATGGAAGGAAGGATAATTGGCCCCCATTTTATCGATGGCAATCTAGATGGTGCAATGTATGCTGATTTCCTACGTAATGTTCTACCGATGTTACTGCAAGAGGTTTCACTGCATGACACAATGGCGATGTGCTTCCAACATGATGGACGTCCGGCACATAGCTCGCATGCGGTTGAAGCGGTACTGAATAGCATATTGTATGACAGGTGGATTGGTCGTCGAAGCACCATACCATGGTCCGCACGCTCACCAGATCTGACGTCCCTGGATTTCTTTCTGTGAGGAAACTTGAAGGATATTTGCTATCGTGATCCACCGACAACGCCTGACAACGCGTCAGCGCATTGTCAATGCATGTGCGAACATTACGGAAGGCGAACTACTCGCTGTTGAGAGGAATGTCGTTACACGTATTGCCAAATGCATTGACGTTGACGGACATCATTTTGAGCATTTATTGCATTAATGTGGTATTTACAGGTAATCACGCTGTAACAGCATGCGTTCTCAGAAATGATAAGTTCACAAAGGTACATGTATCACATTGGAACAACCGAAATGAAATGTTCAAATGTACCTACGTTCAATATTTTAATTTTAAAAACCTACCTGTACCAAAATTGTGAGTCATATGTTTGTGACTATTACAGCGCAGTCTATCACAAAGCGAAAAAAGTGGTCCAACTAAAACATTCATATTTCTTTACATACTACACGAATATATTATAACTAATGGGGGTTCCTATTTTGAAAAATGCAGTTGATATCCGTTTGACCTATGGCAGCGCCAACTAGCGGGCCAACCGTAGCGCCATCTGGTTTCCCCCTTCAAGCAAGACAAATTTCGTTCTTTGCAGTTTTTTTCGTTTGACGCTTATTTCGTGAGATATTTGGCCCTGGCAACGATCAGTGGACCATCCTGTATATCTTCCTTACTGTAAACAGTATTAGCTTATTCCCAAGAATAAGCAGCTTTCACTCAGTTAATACTCGGCAGAAATCAAACCTGCATTTGGATCGGACTTCCTTAATTCTTGTGCAGAAAGGTGTGAAGATACTGCTGCATCCATTTTCAATAAGCTACCACACGAATTCAAAAATCTTAGCAGTAATCCACGCGCTTTCAAATCGAAACTGTTTAGTTTCGTCATGGGTGACTCCTTCTATTCTGTGGAGGAGTTCCTTGAAAAATTAAGCTGATTCTTGTTGTATTGTTGACTGCGTTTGCTTAAACTTATGGACTGACTTTTTTCGGGTTCATAAACATTTATTTTTACGTGTTTTTACTTTTATGTTGTAATTTCATGTACTGACACGTTCCATGACCTTGGAGATTTGCTCCTCAATTTGGTCTTACGGTGCTTGACGTGTAAATAAAAATAAATAAATTACTTAATAACTATCAATGAAAAAATAATTCTGTTAAAAATGCAAGATCATAAAATTATTGCATCATAACAAGGCTAACTCCGAAGCGATCTACTGCTCCTATCGAAAAAAGGAAACTGCCTGTGGGCGACATTTTGCTTGCGCACATCCTTCTTTATGAGTTATCGCTCATGCAAACAGCTCGATAAACTAGTTGACATCGTCGAACAGGACGGGACAGAATACAATACAGATAACGTGGAGAGTAGAGTGGGATTTCAAAGTAAAAGATATCAAAAAGTTTCCGGTGTATAAAGTTAGATTTGGAGATCTGACGACTGGTGATAAGTTAGTGATATCATATCCGCCTGCCGGACGAGGTCAATTATTGTTTATGATCAAAGTAAAACTCAGTTACCCGCGGTTTGATTAAAGACTCACGACTGCCGATGGTACGTTCCCAAGGAACGATGTAGCTGCCATCATGATTTGTTAAAATTACTACAATTTTAGCAGCAAGGAGAGAAGCATTTTTACAAAACTAAACAAATTTCTCTTTAGAATGAGATTTTCACTCTACAGCGGAGTGTGTGCTGATATGAAACTTCCTAGCAGATTAAAATTGTGTGCCGGACCGAGACGTGAACTCGGGACCTCTGGTGCCCGCGAAAGGCAGAGGTCCCGAGTTCGAGTTCGGTCCGGCACACAGTTTCAATCTGCCAGAAAGTTTCAATTTTCTCTTTGCTATCCAAAAGTTAAGTGCTTGATGAAAACTCGCTCCTCTGTTCGGGAATCCTAACTTAGTAGTAATTTAATAGGGTCCAGCGTGGAACTTGTTCTTATTTGCGTAGTAGGTACGACTCAGGAACAGCATTATTTCAAAAGATGCTTTAAATGTCGCCTTTCCTGTTTCTCATCGCGCATTCTAAAGTGGATAATGCTATAAAACACATGAAAATAGACTTAAAGTATGCAACATATTCTTACGTTATTGTTGCAGGTTCAGAGCATCCAAGGCCCTGTTACTTAAGTCTTACGGGTTTAGAATGTCCAACACCTTCTTACTTTACCGTTACGTGTTCAGAGCCCCCGACATCTTCTTACGTTACTGTTATAGGTTCGGAGCACTTAACATCCTCTTACCTTACTTCTATGGCTTCAGAGCATCCAACACCTCCTTGCATTACTGGTTTTGGTTCAGAGAATCCAACATTTTCTTACATTACTGTTATGGGTTCAGAGCACCCAGCATCTTCTTACGTTATTGTTGTGGTTTCAGAATGTTAACTATATACACGCTGGGCGAAATGAAACTGGCCTGGAAAATATTTATAAGACTGATGCAAATAGATCCTTGTTAACGAATAAGAGAACTGCCTGTCAGTGAAGACGCTGGCAATAGTTGCTTCGATGCATCAGTCTGTTGCTCTCACACGTCTGCACATGTGCATCTCCCGCGTGCTCTGTTCAAAAAATGGCTCTGAGCACTATGGGACTTAACATCTGTGGTCATCAGTCCCCTAGAACTTAGAACTACTTAAACCTAACTAACCTAAGGACATCACACAACACCCAGTCATCACGAGGCAGAGAAAATCCCTGACCCCGCCGGGAATCGAACCCGGAACCCGGGCGTGTGAAGCGAGAACGCTACCGCACGACCACGAGCTGCGGACCACATGCTCTGTCCCAAATACTTTCCTGCGTCCTTAAGTTTGAATAAGTTAGAAGAGGAGATGCATTTAGTGACAAACTGGATGCAACACACAATAACGGTTATAATAAAACAGCGCGTGTATCTGGTCGAGTGTGATGCGAAGCATAATTCTTGGAAAAAAAGTATGCAGAACTGCTTCCACGAGTGTTTAGGACCGGAAGCGTTTTGATAAAACCTCCAGCAATGTCACCAACGCAAAACGTAGTAGCAAAATGGCGAGAAACGGGCTCTAGCGAACAAAAACCGTTAATATCCGAAAAGAGTTCGAACACCAGAAAACATTGCTCCAATCTTAGAGTAAGTACTTTCTGGGACAGTTTTGGTTTGCCCACCCTTTATGCTAGATAAACTTGTCACGTTCGTGGATCGAGTTCGGCTCCCGCGTTTCGTATTACGATACATGGAACTGATGGCTTATCTTCAGACAGAACGCATGTAACGCCAAAGATACACGTGCCAATTTTTCGCTCGCTTTCCGCAAGGTGTCATTACCTGCTGCAAAAAGTTTAAGCGCTCTGTGTCGTCAGTTACATGTAACAGAATCAACAGCTTACGAGCCTTCTACAGGTAACAGGATAGGAGGATGAGTGAAGACACCATAGAAAGAAAAAGTCACAAGTGGAAAGTTACGTAGCAAGTTCAGAAAGTAAGTTACACGTGGTGTCCCACTCTAAGTCCACCGCGTAACAACTGACACACATTTTCAGAAGAGAGTGCGTGTTCCAGGTTACCTGCTGGCAAATCTCTGCTGCGATATTTGTAATACGTGCACCATAGGATGCGATTGAAATAGTGCGCCATGTGGGCGTGAGCTCCAGTGTTGAAGTATGCGGGACAGTACAATTGCTGTAGACAAAACTTCTAAAATGAGCACAGATTTACTGTGATATTCTGGCGGTATATGAATCAAATGCAATGTTGCGCCCAGCTGTAGTGAAATGTTGTCAACAATTTCACCTCTAAGGTTTCGCAGGGTGTTGCGGGTCGGGAAGTCTGGACCTACTACCACGCTGTTTCCATCTTTTCGGCAAAGTGAAAGAACGTCTGGGAGGGGGAGGGGGGGGGGGGGGGGGAGGAAGAGATTTTTCGAACGATAAGGAAGCTAACAGTGTTGTTCTCGGGTACGTGACAAAGGAGTGGATATCTGTCGTTCTGTAACTGACCGATTGGTAGAATGTTCCGACCGTTGTTTACACAGACTTGGTCACTAAACTGCAAAATAGTGTCACGTAACTGTGTCCCTTTGAAGTGTAGTTCAGCATTCAGTCAAAATTATCTGGCCTTACTTGTGTACCTTACATTTTTAGTTTTCTCGTAACTACATAATTACAGTTGCAAGACAAACATACGCTTCAAAGCAAAATGGCGTACAAAGTCACTCTTCCTACAAAGTCTGTGAAGGTCAACGAAGGTCAAAAAGGTGGCATGAACGTCCATTTACAGAGCGTGTTCGAAGTGATGACCATTGGTATCAATGCAATGCTGCAATCTTCTTATCATGGATTGAGTGGCATTCCTTATCACATTGGCACTTATCGAAGAACATGCTCTGCCAGTCAGGTGTAGTTGGGACGTCTTTATTAACAATGTCTTTTACGAATCCCCACAAGAAAAAATCCAGAGGCTTCAAGTCTGGCGAACGAACCGGTCACGACACATCTCCTCCGCGTCCAATACAACGATTTGGGTATTGTCTCTGCAACTCATTTCTAGTCATCAGCGAAAAAAGTGCCGGACACTCATCGTGTTGATAGCACTTTCTATTCCTTGTTCCTACAGGTATTTCTTCCAATAACAGACCTAATGTTACTTGCAGGAATGTGGTGTACTTCCTACCATTAAGATTTCCTTCGATGAAATAGGGGCCTATTATTCCGTCCTCCAGAATCCCATACCATACATTCACCGACCACGGTTTTTGGTGTGCAACTTGCCGCTGCCAACATTGATTTTCGGTTGCTCAATAATGCATATTACGCAAATTAACATTTACATGGTTCGTGAATGTAGCCTCGTCAGTAAATAAAATCAAATTAATGAATGTGTCATCCCTCTGAATCTGTAATTGAGCCAGTTGGCAGAATTCAATGCGACGCATACAAGCTGTACCAGTTAATCCTTGGTGGAGACTGATATGGTAAGGATAATATTTATGGCGTTGCAGAACGAACGACAGTACTCTGGCTCATGCCAGATTCCCTTGTGATTTGACGCGAACTAACACAAGGAGCACGGACCGCAGAGGCAAGAGTACCAGTTTCCGTTTCCTTGTTAGTAACTTTCCTTTGCCGGATATGTTTCCGTTAAAGATCCAGTTGTTCTCAATTTATCATACATATATTTAAATGTACGACGTGTAGGGCAAGTACCTTGAGGATATCTTTGCAGCATATAAGTCTCTAGCTCTCACTGCATTTCGTTGGCGTTCTCCGTAAATGAGTAGCATATCGACTTGTTCTTCGAAGGAATACATAATTCACATTCGCTTGATTCGACGATTTATCGTTCCTATTAGGGTTGTATTACGAAACAGTCGAATGGTGTTTACATGTCAATGGCACGTTAGATGGATACTCCGTATTCGGCGAATATTTACTGTTTGCACGATATAAGAGAGAGAATTGTCAGAGCATGTGCTTCGATAAGTGCCGAAGTGATAAGGAATACCACTCAATCCATGATAATAAGATTGCAGCACAGCACTAATATCAATGGTCATCACTTCGAACACCTTCTGTAAGAGGACGTTCATGCCACATTTTTGACCTTCGTTGACCTTCAAAGACCTTACTGTTACACATCATTGGATTCGTCTCGATAGCCGCTATCAGAAAATAAGTACAAACTATAGCATTCCATTAAAAAAAAAACAAAGCTGACCTTCATATCTCCGAAGCGACCCCACCTAGCAACAAAAAACCAACGTCATATTATGGCCTCCGTTGTGCCATGCAACATTTGTCCCACAAACATTTCAGCCCCTATCATATTTTCGGAGTTATTCTAGTTGGCAATAATTATTGAATATATACACTGCTGGCCACCGTAAATGCAACACCAAGAAAGACAAGAGGTAGCACAACAAAATTTATTTTGTAGATAACATGTTGACCAAGTATCAAATGATTACGTTTACAGACGTCTGTGACATATGGTTCCTGCCAGAATCAGTAGCCAGAGTAGCCGCCATTGTTGGAGATCACCGCTGCCACACGTCTCGACATTGAGTCAAAGAGACGTTGGATGTGTTCCTGGGGTACAGCAGCCCAAGCAGCTTCCACACGTTGCCAAAGATCATCTGGTGTGGCAGCTGGGGATGTAATCTGGGTCACTCGTTGAGCAACCATGGACCACATGTTTTCTATCGGCGAAAGATCCGGAGAGCGAGCCGGCCAGGGAAGCACTTCAATCTGGTTATTGACGAAGAACCTTTGGACAATGCGTGCCATGTGTGGTCGCGCATTATCCTGTTGAAATATGGTTGTGGCCGAGCCCTGAAGGTAAGGAAGGACAACTGGCTCCAGCACCTCGGATATGTAGCGCCGGCTATTTAAAGTACCGGCAATGCGTACTAGAGGCGTGCGAGAGTAATATCCAATACCGCCCCATACCATAATACCCGATGCAAGACCAGTGTGGCGGTGCATAATGCAGCTGTCCTGCATCCTCTCTCCACGGTGTCTCCACACTCGAATCCGACCATCGTGGTGCTGCAGACAGAAGCGTGCCTCGTCAGTAAAGACAACGTCATTCCATTCTGCCGTCCACATCCGTCTGTCATCACACCATTGGTGACGGAGACGTCTGTGGTTCTGCGTCAATGGTAGACAAAGCAATGGACGTCTTGCGGACAGACCACTCTGCTGTAAACGGCGTCGAATGGTACGCGCAGACACTGGATGATGCGTTACAGACGCAATGTGCTGTGCTGTGGTTCGGGATGTCACTGAGCGATCCGTCACTGCCATGCGCACAATTTGCCTGTCAGCACGTGCAGTGGTGCACCGAGGTGAATGCGATCGACCACGTCGGTCCGTCGTACCCTCCTGCATCCAACGGTCACATATCCGCATTACAGTTGTTTGGTTTCGTCCAACACGACTAGCGATTTCTCTGTATGATAATCCACAATCTCGGTAAGCCACTATCCTTCCTCTGTTGAACTAGGATACTTGATCAAACGATGTTCGCTGTTGTCTACGAGGCATAACTGATCGTCTTGTGAAACAACCACAAGGTAAACACACGTGCCGAACGTACACTCGTCGAAATCGCCAAGCCTTAAATGGCGCTATGAGGTGGCGCCACGGGCGCGCGTGATGTGCGTCTGCGCTGAAATTCTAATCAGTTCCATATCTCATCGCTGCAAACCCATGGTGTAAATTTCACTTGATTCGGATGCTACCTTCAGGGTGTTGCATTTACGGTGGCCAGCAGTATATATATATATATATATATATATATATATATATATATATATGTGTGTGTGTGTGTGTGTGTGTGTGTGTGTGTGTGTGTGTGTGTGTTTGTGTGTTTTCTGTGGTTTTTTCTCGCAAAGGCTGGGGAGGCGATCATAAAGTTAGCGAAGTTATTACTGGAATTTCTCTCTCTCTCTCTCTAACTACAAGACCTTTTTTTTTTTGTATATATCGTGAAACGTGAAGCAAAAGAACAGATCGGTACACTCTCTTTATCGGAGGTCAGTTAACGACATGTAACATATTACCACATCGTAAGTATTAGTATTTCCTGAAGTAAGCTTGTGTCCATGTGTGTACATGAAAGAATTCTATTAACTCACACTAGCAGACGTAGCTATATGCATCTACAAATGCCGCAGACGATATGGTTGGCTGTTGCGTTGGATGGTTTGTTAGGTGGAGGGACTAAACTACTGAGATCATAAGTCCCTTGCAGACGATATGCACCTACACTTTCACATCTGGTTACTGTAAGCAAACTGAGCCGACAGGCACGATGTTTGGATGGAGAATTCCACAATGATTTTCGTAATTCCATTATGTTGACTTATATATTGTATGTCTGATACATAGTCCTCACATGATAGTAAGCTTCTAACAATTTCAAGTAAAGCAAATTCATCATTATAGCTTTGGCAACCCATTTTTCTGACGGACATCAATGTTGCTCTGCAGTTGCGGCTATTCGGTCTTGGATCAAGAACTGTCCTCAGTAAGCAACGATACGTCAGACGAAATTTTACTATGAGAAAGAGTCACACACAAAATGACATACGAGGTACAGTTTTTTTAGGCGTCGGAGGAAACAGATATTAACAGTTTGGATTTAATCAGAAGTTATTTTCTCACGTCCAAATTATGGGAGAGGCTGTTTTCCAACGTTTTGGGCTATGCGACTTGAATTTTCATCATTAAGATGGAAGAACTGCTTCACGTAAGACAGAGGAATAGAATAGTAGAGAACTGATGGCCTTACTCGTATTCTAGAGTCTTAAGCAGTGGCATCGAAATGAAGTTGTCCCAGTCCCTCCCAGTCATTTACTGATGGCAGCTAGATCGCAGAAATTAATAAAAGATATGTCTCTCGACCTCAGAATAAATGTGATCTCTTTAGCAAAAGAGTATCTGAAGTGGGATATTCGTTTACTGTAGAAGAAATTGGCCTCGATCCTAAAGTCATTTTCGGGAAGTTATTTCTGTAAATTTCAATTCGCAGGAAGGTTGGTTATTTTTCTGTAGCAACGACTACGATGTCACTGCAAATGGAACACCAAGCATTGCATGCAAAGAAATGCTAAATAAATTTTAGAGAGGTGCGTGTCACCCAGAGGGCAAATGCTGCCTTTATTAGTACAGTGTTCTAATCACGTTTTAGAACAACAGGTGGACGTTTGGCGCTGCGAGTGAATTTGTTTCAGGCAGAAAATATCGGACTTTCAAGAAGACAACAGTGGTTGTATTCTTCAGCGTAAGGAGAGTATTTAATACTTTACTATTGGACACTAAAAGGCGATTATTGAGAATACCTGCCTCAATATCCATCGATGTCTACGGAGATTGAACAATATGGAAATACCGCTTCAGAAATGCGTGCTTGAACATAAATTCAGATGATAGCCAAGCCTGTGTGTTGCGCTGTTGTATTTGATAACGAACGGCGCCTATACAATGTGCTCAATACGTTCAAGCATCAGTCGTAGTCATAACTGTGTTCTGCGTAGGTGTGAGTGTATTTTGCCAGAGCTAAGTGAATTCGAACGTGGGCAAATTGTTGGTTCTCGTGTGGTGAGTGCTTCCTTAACCGAGGCAGCCGAAGTGTCTGATGTTCCAAGACGCACCGTATCGAAGATTTATATCACATACAAGGAAAGCGGGAAAACATCTTGGGCTACGTCACAACGCGGGCGAAAATGAGTGTTGGGTAATCGTGACAGAGGGTCATTGAAGAGGACTGTGACGAAAAACAAGGGGACGAATGTTGGAAAAGTCACTGCAGAACTTAATATCACACTCGCGAATCGTGTTAGCACCAAAACAGCACTAAGGGATCCCCGTATCCCGAGAGTTGTAGAGCGAGCTCGAATTCTAAGACCCGTGACAGGAAATCGTGGTGCCGAGAGGATAAAACCTGAACGGAGCAATGTAAGATATTCATTTGGTATGAAGAGTCTGAAACATTTGCGTTTGAATTACGTAACTGACATTTGTCTGCAACACAACAGTTAGAATTGGAGTGACATACGAACGTGCATTTTATGTCGTCACTTATGCGCTTTGTCCTGTACTGAACTTTTACGACTGCGAGAATGTACATTATTAATAACTATAAACCAGACCAAAGCTGCATGAATTTACATAACACACAAACTGAATCTCTACCAACACTATGGATTTGAAATTGGCCTTGGCAATAAAGCAGAACTTGACTGATTTGAAAATATGGTCCCTGTGTTTAATGAATGCTATCCCTTAAATAATAAAATTTCTTACTTTATCTGCGCAATGGTAATGCTCTTCGCACTCCTCTCTGTTAGTAGGTACTTTAAATTGCATTGTTAACAAAAAGCTATTGTGCAAGGCTGTTGCTTAGCATACATTTTAATTAAATCTAATATGACTGGGACAATAACTTCTTGCGAAAAATAGTTAATAAAAAACGACATGGATCTGGGAACTGGTAATGACTTGTGGTAAGTAAAAATATAGCACTAACTTTAAAACTTGTATTTGGCTCTTTGAAAATTAATAATGCTTACAATTAGAACACAATGAACTGATTATACATTAACAGTTAGCTTTACAAAATCATTGGATGTGAGTGCTATACATTCTCTCAATCATCACTTATGATTACGCGCATTGCGTTGATAAGAAAACAACTATCTTTACCTTAATTATTTCCAGTATGGTATCTTGCAAATAAAAATCATTACTATCCATAGCAACTAAGTACAGGGTGGTCCAAAAGTCCGGAAACACCCTGATAAAATCCAAATGGAGTAGCAAACAAGGAACAGAGTCCCTATACACGAGTTGAATCCAAGATGGTGACTTTCAAGATGGCCGCCATGTTGGTGGTATAGCCTATAAAGTTTCCCCCTTCCCGTTCCTCAAGTGTAGGGACTCTGTTTCCTTGTTTGCTACTCCATTTGAATTTTATGAGGGTGTTTCCGGACTTTTGGACCACCCTGTATATATCCAGCACACATCAGATTCAAGACTTTACATTTGAGAGTCCTCCATACATCTCTCTTCCCAAGTTGCTGTAACACATTACCTATAACACCTTGAATCAGCAATTGCAGTTGAGCAGTGATGCTACTGCACAGTCGATACTACATTTGACCATCTCTGGTTCAATATCAAATTTTACCATGTGTATATACCTTTCAAGTTTTGTTGCCCACTGTTTCCAATATCTGGCAGAGTCTACGGCCCAAGAGTGAAATATGGAGGGGTTAAGCGAAGAACTGAGCAGCCATATTGTAATATTTCCTGGGCGCCTGCGTTTCTCTGCAAGGTCGCATTACTTCTTCTTCTGCTCGTTAAGTGTTTAAGGAGACTAACTAACGAAGGTCATTGGTCTCTTACCCTTCCTTCCAGGAAAGAAGCATTGTACTGAATCTGTGTGCATGTAGAGGTAATTCTGTGTGCAAGTGTGAGAATGTGTTCTCAATATTTGCGTAGTGTATATCTGAGGTGGAACATGGGAGCCAACTCGGTATTTACGTAGTGGTATGTAGTAAACTGTCAACAAACCATGTCCAGGTTGACTGGTACACCAACCCCTTGCCATTAATCAGCTGGACGGTTTCGATCCAGAGCCAGTGTAAACCTCTGTTACAGATGCGGTCATGTTAGTGGAAGGGGTCTTCTTTCCATAAAATGATGATTAGGGACCCTAGGCGGGTCAGCCAAATGTCGGAGGGTTTTAACAAGAATGCTTTTACTTGTTCACTTTCCCTACTGGATCGGGTCATTGGCTCTGTCTGAAGGCTGTTATGAGACCCAATCTGTTAATTAAAACTGCCCCTTTACTAATTTTTATTAACATTTAATAATTAAATAGTGTTCAGGGAACTGATCACTACTAAACAAAGAAGAATAGCATTGAACACATTTATTTAACAATAATCTTCCTAACATCAAAGTGAACAAAGACATACATATATAAGTGATAAAATCAAGCTAGTAATGGCAATGGCCCTTAAATTCCAAAACTAACTCTTAAGGTCGGATAACGCATCTGTACTTGTTATTTTCTACTCCCTCCCCTTGTCAGACGGCATAAAATACGTCAGACAAATCTACTTCAATTACCAAATTCTCAATAAGAGCGTGGCTGGAAAACTGAGCTCTGGTAATCACAGGCGTGCGTAATATAGGATTAAATGCCGAAGCTGAGCATCACGTTACCAAATGCAGCGTCGTGGACAGGTCAGAAAGCTGCCGATGGCGTCTGCGTCGTCGAGGAGCCTCAATTGCAACAAAATGAATTTATTTTCGCGAACAGGCTCCCTGTTCGTAAACTCCTATTCAAAAGCTAATTCTGGTTTCTTTCCAGTCGTCTCGCACTCGTTAAGACGGGACTCACCAGCCCAAAGGCGGAATCCAGTAACGTCTTTAATAAAGTGTGGCTCAAGGAAATTGCTCTGCTCCTGTCTGCTTCCTGTGAGATAGTATTCCCAACCGTAATTAGCGGAATCAGCCTGTCTCTAACAGTAAAACATGACAGTACCCCTAACTGAATACAAGTTTCAGTTACAACTGGCAGACTTATTCAAAGTCCTGCACAACACACTGAAAAGAATTTACTCTCCTACAGCAGAGCCGAGAGCACGACGTCCGCTCGCTACAGGAGCTAAGACGCTTCTCTCAGCAAAAATCAGCACCCACACGCTATTTTTCGAGCTGGCCAATCCCGTGGCTCTAGACCAGGACAGTTCGCTCCCACTATTATTTCCTGGCTTCTTCCAGCCAATTAGAACATTCTGCGCCTTACTGCGCCTAGAATGTTCTGGAACAAACTGAAACTCCATTCAAAATTGAAGCCACCAATGGTGTCTCTCTGTTCGCCCTCGCGCGGGAAACGGTCATTGCACTAGCTTAACCGCGTTTCTTAGAAAGCCCCAGAAAACGTTAAGATTCGTGGGAAGGCTCCCTTAGGCTGCAGCTCATCTCGACATAGTGGCGTTGGCGTAACGTCCAGCGCCAACGAGGCGCCGTCCTTCGAAGGCCTGCCTGTGTTGTCCGCGCAATGGGTGCCTACCTGCTCCGGCGGCACGTCTCCCCCAGTGGGACGCTTTCGCATGCCGACTCGTAATGGTCGGTTGTAAACTTCCGCACCCGTCTGCCATGCCTTTGAGCAGTGCCGCTCGTCCGCTCCAGCCAAACTCCATGAAAATATCACCTGGACCCCGACTTCATGCAACATGCAAATTTCTTAAAGTTAATACGCGTCTTATGATGTCTGATACTCCCTATATTAATTTCAATAGGCTGATTGCCTGATAAATAACATAATAACCGCTTCTAACTCGTCTTTGCAACGATTATTATATTACAGTAAAGTGCAAAATACTGCTACCTTACATTAGCACTCGCAGCTACTCGCATAGATGGTCACATTACTACCAAGGATTCTGTAAGCATTTGGGCTGATCAGAACCATCTCATGATACAATATTTGTTGCTCAATGGTGATGCTGTGTTTCAAAACGACAGGGCTCCTGTTCATACAGGTCACATCGCTCAGGATTGGTTTTGTGGCCACAAGGGTGAATTGCCTTTAGATATATTTGGTAGGTTCTTGATCATTTTATGCTAAGGAAAAAGTGTCCATAAATCACCAAATCCTCCAGAATTTCATGATTTATGACTCCTTTTCTATGGAAAAAATAACCCAGAACCTATAAAATATATTTGCTATCCTACTTTCTTTCAACTCATTCTTCTCAATCTTAAGAAAAACAAATAAGTAATTGAACATGAAATGACCAATTTTACATATATTTATTTGTGAAGAGTTCTGGGTTGTCATGAATTTGTCAGAATGCAAAAACATTGCCTTATTAACCATATTTTATTTTTTTATATTTTTTACCACATTTTATTCTATATAACTTTTGTAGTTTTATATTTTGTCAATAGTAAGTAGCCACATTGAGTGCCCTTGGGGGAGGAAAAAACGACTATCTGTCAGGGTAAAGATAATGACCCAGCACAGTAGCAAGTAATAGTTACAATAATAAGAAATTGAAAGTAAAATTTCAACTATGTGAAAATTCTAAATCATGAAATTCATTACTTTTATTTTTCATTTTCTTCATCCCATTGTACCTCAATTTAATGTGTCCATCTTCATAAAACTGAAACTCCCAGTCAGTAATGAATTTCAAATGTCTGTCTGGCAAAAGAATCTTAAACACATTATTGAGCTTCATACAAATTTTTTCACGACATTTAGTATTCAAATATTCACATCCAGTAGTGTTATAAAAACATTTACTTCGAGTTCACTAATTTTTTAAATAAATTAAAATTGATTGCATCATTAATCATCTTGAGTGGAAGATCCATTTATATAATAAAACTTTTTAATAAGCAAATTAAATTTTAGTTAAAAGTTAACTGCTCAAAACCTAGTTTTATCTGCAAGCACTTGTCTCATGTGGAAAAACCCTGGGCTACATTATCCAGGATTTTTTAAAATGTGCAGTATTTGAGAAGGTTTCAAACCATGAAGTGCTAGTAGTAAACATTTCATGATTCAAAGCACGCTTACCTTATATGCTAAGCTAACCACACAAGCCAGTGTAAGCCACTTTAATTTTATACTTCAAGCATCATGACTGCTCTGCATTATCTTGCCACAGCTAATTAGCCTTTGGGCTGTATCTCATTTCTTCTTCTACTTGCAGCCACACAGTTGCAGTTTCATTCAGTTCACTTATGATGCCTGACAAAGGCACCTGTGATAGCTGAAGGGCAATAAAATATTAGAACTGTGCACAAAAACCTCATTTTAAGAATTTTTTATTTTTCTGTTGTTAACTTTAAGAACTTACGTGCTTCTTTTATCAACAAGAGATGAAGTCACTTGCATCAAAACTCATGATGAAATAACAGTGTAATCAGTTATAGATAAAACATTATTTCCTTTGTTTATAGATATAAAATCAAATAGATTTGCCACATAATTACATATTAATTTTTTTGGGTTTTCAGTCATATATTGGGTACTGTGCTACAGTCCTAAAGCTCATGTATATATCTATCTCCTACACGAATGCTAATCTCAATATCCTTGTAAAGAATATTCAAGTTGTATTTAATTCTCTCATTCACAGGTAATGAGTAAAACTGATAGCTCATGATCTTATTCATTCAACACAAATAAAAACTTATTAAGCCATTTATAAAACAGCTGTCACACAGTTACCATTGCAGACAATTGATTCATGGTTTTCATCAGTTACAGTTGTTTACAAGTCCTCAATTTTATCATGAAATAAAATAAATAAGGATAATGTGGTTCACTAAATTCACCATTAGACTTGAATGAAAGTATGATATTATTTTCTCAATAAAAGTGATAAGAATACTTCACAAACTTTCTATCACATACATTAAAATCTATGTTGACTAATCTGAATGCAACAATTTTAGGAACATTAGGAACATTTTTTCACTAGCAAGAATAGTTTGGGCACTAAATTCAGCAGGCTTCCAACACTACTATTTATAGATATATACAATTTAACATTACTTTCAGTAACAACTCTATTTAAAATTTAATGTATCTTAATATGAATATTTGGCTTTTTCGAATAAATAGATTTTTCTAAACTTTTCAAAGAGTATTGACCAACAGTGATTTCCATCGTTTCTCCATCACAATATTGTATATTATTTTTTGACATAATGTCTGGAGTTAAAAATCTTGTATAAAAACTAACTAGTGCAGCATTGCTCCAACTGCCTAGTATAGATACAGTCTATCTTCGTTTGAGAACAGGTGACTTACCACTTAGCTGATGTAGGTAAATAATTTACTACCAATAAAAATAGTTTTAATTAAATGAAAACAGATTGGGAACCAAAAATAAGAATTTCAAATAAGAAATAAAAAAAGAAGGGATTCATATACGTAATTCTATGCAATTTGCAATAATAGGGCCAAGTGGATTTGGAAATACAACATTAACTATCAACAATTGTATTGTAGCTGTGGGATGGCTGAAACGGAATAAAATCGTTCATCTGTATGTTTACTCTAGAAGCTTAGATCGACCAAAATATCAAGAGTTTATAAAAAAAACATGCAAAAAGTTGAAGACAAAAATAATGAGAGGATTCCTACTTTTATTGAAAAACATTATGAAATTGCACCACTACATCACTGTCACGATAATTCAGTGGTAGTATTCGATGATTTCATTCTCAAAAATCAGGGTGTGTTTAGAAAGTACTTTACTAGAGATAGACACAAAGGAATAGAATACTCCTGTTTAACTCAGACACATTCAAAAATAGGAAAACAGTTAGTGAGAGATAATCTAAATTTATAAAATTTTTTTAGATAAGATGGTACCAATTAAAATTGTAACTGTATTGGTGGTGATATTTAAGTTTGATGACTTTTTAAAAAATATTTTAACAAACGCTGGAATGACAATCAATTTGGATTTTTTGCAATAGACATAACAAGGAAATCCAATGAAGGAAAGTACAGATATCATATTAAATATTTTTAACATCTAAACATTAAATATTTTTTATTCACTTTTTGTTTATAGTAAATTTTGGCGAAATATGAGCAGAAGTTTGTTAAAAAGCTAAAGAAATAGAAACAATTGAAGAATTGAAAAAAAGCATTCAAGCTATAGAAAAATATAAAAAAAATATTGTTATTGATACAATTGAGAGGGTAAAACAAAGAATTGAAAGATTAGTTGATAATTTTGTGAAAGCTGTTGAAGAAACTAGATAAGCTGAAAAACTAATGTCTCCATATGCACACACTGCTCTTTCAGAAGAATGTGAAGATTTACTGCAAATTAAACAATACGAAAGTTTATAGTTTGATTGTGAATTAAGTGAATCAGAAATACAGGATACACTGAATAAAAATGCAGAAGAGGAACATAAAGAAGGAGTGAAGAACATAAAAAAATTAATGTAAGTGGAAGAATGTTAGAGCACATCAATCACGGTGAGGATAATATTTTTGGGTTGAGAACTGTTGGTTTTTTAAATTTGATGGTTCTTGCCAGTTGAATTCAATTGAGATGGATTAAAAATTGATGGAAAATACTATGAGGTACAGATGGACTGTTGAATCTTTTAAATAAAAACACATATGACCATTGATGATTTAAACACAAATTTGATGCTGTTGATTTGTCAAATTATGCAGATATATTGTACCATTCAGGAGCATTATGTTCTGACCATACTCTAAATAAAATCAAGTGGAAGTAAAAACATAAAAGTTTGAAAAAGTATATTGTTGCTGATGTCTGCTTCCCATGTCTGTTTCCCAACATGAAAAGCAGATATAGACTCAAAATTCGTTGAGTTAACAGATGAAGGCTTAATAAAAAATACGCTGGAAAACCAGTTCAATATATTTGGATGAATGATGCAGAGGAATTAATCGACAGATTAACAGGAATTCATAGGGAAGAAATGGCTGGAAATAAAGATTATCATAATGAAAAAGTTTGAGTAACACCTATCTTAATGAATAAATTTAGTGGTTTCATCATCAACAATCCTAAGAAAATCCCATGTCTAATCATATCTGTCATCAATATTCCTCACAGTGAAAAATATGGAAAACGATTAATAAACTGGATGATTAATCAAATTGGAAAGCATAACATCAATTTAGCACTTTCTATGCATAAATTTTGTGGTCTGGGTACCCTACCAGATAAACAACTTCCTGAAGGAGTTCAAGGTAGAAATGGAGTAGGTGAAACATGTAAATAACACAACATTGCGTACAGAGATAATCAAGACTTAGAGAAATGACATGTGGCGGATAAAGAGCTTCAGAAGGCAGCAAAAGAGTGATTACTTAGTTGTTGTTGTTGTTGTGGTCTTCAGTCCTGAGACTGGTTTGATGCAGCTCTCCATGCTACTCTATCCTGTACAAGCTTCTTCATCTCCCAATATGTACTACAGCCTACATCCTTCTGAATCTGTTTAGTGTATTCATCTCTTGGTCTCCCTCTACGATTTTTACCCTCCACGCTGCCCTCCAGTACTAAATTGGTGATCCCTTGATGCCACAGAACATGTCCTACCAATCGATCACTTTTCCTTGTCAAGTTGTGGCACAAACTTCTCTTCTCCCCAACCCTGTTCAATACTTCCTCATTAGTTAAGTGATATACCCAACTAATCTTCAGCATTCTTCTGTAGCACCACATTTAAAAGGCTTCTATTCTCTTCTTGTCCAAACTATTTATCGTCCATGTTTCACTTCCATACAAATACTTTCAGAAACGACTTCCTGACATTTAAATCTATACTCGATGTTAACAAATTTCTCTTCTTCAGAAACGTTTTCCTTGCCATTGCCAGTCTACATTTTATATCCTCTCTACTTCGACCATCATCAGTTACTTTGCTCCACAAATAGCAAAACTCATTTACTACTTTAAGTGTCTCATTTCCTAATCTAATTCTCTCAGCATCACCCGACTAAATTCGACTACATTCCATTATTCTCGTTTTGCTTTTGTTGATGTCCATCTTCTATCCTCCCTTCAAAACACTGTCTATTCCGTTCAACTGCTCTTCCAAGTCCTTTGCTGTCTCTGACAGAATTACAATGTCATCAGCGAATGTCAACGTTTTTATTTCTTCTCCTTGGATCTTAATACCTATTCCGAATTTTTCTTTTGTTTCCTTTACTGCTTGGTCAATATACAGATTGAATAACATCGGGGAGAGGCTACAACCCTGTCTCACTCCCTTCCCAACCACTGATTCCCTTTCATGTCCCTCGACTCTTATAACTGCCATCTGGTTTCTGTACAAATTGTAAATAGCCTTTCGCTCCCTGTATTTTACCCCTGCCACCTTCAGAATTTGAAAGAGATTATTCCAGCCAACATTGTCAAAAGCTTTCTCCAAGTCTACAAATGCTAGAAACGTAGGTTTGCCTTTTCTTAATCCAGCTTCTAAGATAAGTCGTAGGGTCAGTATTGCCTCATGTGTTCCTATATTTCTACGGAATCCAAACTGATCTTCCCCGAGGTCGGCTTCTACCAGTTTTTCCATTCGTCTGTACAGAATTCGCGTTAGTATTTTGCAGCTGTAACTTATTAAACTGACAGTTCGGTAATTTTCACATCTGTCAACACCTGCTTTCTCTGTGATTGGAATTATTATATTCTTCTTGAAGTCTGAGGGTATTTCGCCTGTCTCATACATTTTGCTCACCAGATGGTAGAGTTTTGTCAGGACTAGCTCTCCCAAGGCTGTCAGTAGTTCTAATGGAATGTTGTCTACTCCCAGGGCCTTGTTTCGACTTAGGTCTTTCAGTGCTCCATCAAATTCTTCACGCAGTATCATATCTCCCATTTCATCTTCATCTACATCCTCTTCCATTTCCATAATATTGTCCTCAAGAACATCGCCCTTGTATAGTCCCTCTATATACTCCTTCCACCTTTCTGCTTTCCCTTCTTTGCCTAGAACTGGGTTTCCATCTGAGCCCTTGATATTGATACAAGTGGTTCTCTTTTCTCCAAAGGTCTCTCTAATTTTCCTGTAGGCAGTATCTATCTTACCCCTAGTGAGGTAAGCCTCTACATCCTTTCATTTGTCCTCTAGCCATGCCTGCTTAGCCATTTTGCACTTCCTGTCGATCTCATTTTTGAGACTTTGTATTCCTTTCTGCCTGCTTCATTTACTGTATTTTTATATTTTCTCCTTTCATCAACTAAATTCAGTATTTTTTCTGTCACCCAAGGATTTCTACTAGCCCTCGTCTTTTTACCTACTTGATCCTCTGCTGCCTTCACCACTTATCCCTCAAAGCTATCCATCCTTCTTCTACTGTATTTCTTTCCCCCCACTCTTGTCAATTGTTCCTTCATGCTCTTCCTGAAACTCTCTACAACCTCTGGTTCCTTCAGTTTAGCCAGGTCCCATCTCCTCAAATTCTCACCTTTTTGCAGTTTCTTCAGTTTTAATCTACAGTTCATAACCAATAGATTGTGGTTCAGAGTTCACATCTGCCCCTGGAAATGTCTTACAATTTAAAACCTGGTTCCTAAATCTCTGTCTTACCATTATATAATGTATCTGATATCTTCTAGTATCTCCAGGGTTCTTCCATGTATACAACCGTCTTTCGTGATTCTTGAACCAAGTGTTAGCTATGATTAAGTTATGCTCTGCGTCTTCCTCTTTCATTTCTTAGCCCCAATCCATATTCACCTACTATGTTTCCTTTTCTCCCTTTTCCTACTCTCGAATTCCAATCACCTATGACTATTAAATTTCCGTCTCCCTTCACTACCTGAATAATTACTTTTATCTCATCACACATTTCATCAATTTGTTCGTCATCTGCAGAGCTAGCTGGCATATAAATGTGTACTACTGTTGTAGGCTTGGGCTTCATGTCTATCTTGGCCACAATAATGCGTTCACTATGTTGTTTGTAGTAGCTTACCCGAACTCCTATTTTTTTATTCATTATTAAACCTAAGTAATCTGACATTCCACGCTCCGATTCGTAGAACGCCAGTTTTCTTTCTCCTGATAACGACGTATTCCTGAGTAGTCCCCACCCGGAGATCCGAATGGGGGACTATTTTACCTCCGGAATATTTTACCCAAGAGGACGCCATCATCATTTATCCATACAGTAAAGCTGCATGCTGTCGGGAAAAATTATGGCCATAGTTTCCCCTTGCTTTCAGCTGTTCGCATTACCAGCACAGCAAGGCCGTTTTGGTTAATTTTACAAGGCCAGATCAGTCAATCATCCAGACTGTTGCCCCTGCAACTACTGAAAAGGCTGCTGCCCATCTTCAGGAACCATACGTTTGTCTGGCCTCTCAACAGATACCCCTCCATTGTGGTTGCACCTACGGTACGGCTATCTGTGTCGCTGAGGCATGCAAGCCTCCCCTCCAATGGCAAGGTCTATGGTTCATGGGGGGGGGGGATTACTTAGTAAGGATGCAAAATGAAAGACTTGCTTCTGCTTCTGCAGCTGGCATAATGTGTGGAAAAAGAAAATTAGGTATGGGTTTAGATGTTGATAAAAATGGTTGGGGATTATAAATTACACTGTTAAAAATGTATTGTATTTGAATGAATTAAATACATAGCAAAATATATAATATTACAAACAGCACAACAGCATATATATTGGGAGTACAACAACAACATTCTGTTTAACAATGACTGGTCATTGAGATGAAGCTAGAAGAGGAAATCGAAAACCCATCTCTACTCATATGAGCAATTTAGGAACTGAAAGTTTAGATTCGAATGTATAAGCTTTGTTGTAGTTTCATCAAGGAAAGACCTCAGAATTGAAGAGTAGAACGAAACAGATAAGTATGATAATCAGTTTATTTTAATGTACCTTTAGCACATGCTTACACCCATGAAAAGACACGAGACCAAGAGAAAAAAAACTCAAAAGTATACCAGATTATTATCATAGACATATGCAAGGTCCAGAATGGTGTGAAAATGAAAGAAACAGAAACCAACTGAGCACAAGAAAACAACAAAGTAAGGTAAAGCTATTGACTGAAGCTTTTAAGGAGTTATGTAAGATAGAGATATAAAATGCAGTCAAGGTGAAATATTAGCTAGAGGAAAACAAGTATTAATCCATTACATGAAGTACGTAAACAACATGACAGCACATGTAGAGACAAAAAGTTTTAGAAAAAATATAGGAGGTAGATAAACAACTTCAACTAGCTGGAAAACAGAGAATGTATGCACCAGATGCATCAGTTGGAGATAAATTAGCAGCAACTGTAGTTAGAGGAGTAATATATGGAGAAAGAAAATTCGATACTCCGTAAATTCGTAGTTTTTTCATTAAACGGCAATGTGGGACGGTGTCAGACGCCTTACTGAAATCAAGGAACACGACATTAAACTGAGCGCTGTTGTCAACTGCGCTGTGGACCTCATGGAGGAACAGAGAGAGCTGAGTTTCGCAGGATCTCTGTTTGCGGAATCCATGTTGATTTTTATAGAGGAGCTGTTCATTTTCCAAAAACGTCATGATTCTTGAGCATAAAACGTGTTCCATAATTCTACAACAGATTGACGTCAACGATATAGGTCTGTAATTGTGTGGATCTGTCTTACGGCCTTTGTTAAAAAAGGGAATGACCTGCACCTTTTTCCAGTCGTTAGGTACCTTTCGTTGCTCAAGCGATCTACGATAAATTACTGCTAGAAGGGGAGCGAGTTCTTTTGCATAATCTTTGCAGAATCTTCTAGGTGTTTCAGCTTGTCCTGACAGCTTTCCATTACTAAGCGATTGTGCTGCTTCACAGTTCTGTGATCAGTTATCTCAATATATGCCATTTTGATATTCGTATGACGATTGAAAGGAGGGACAGTGTAACGAACTTCCACAGTGAAAGAACTTCGAAAGACCGAATTCATTATTTCGGCCTTCTCTCTGTTATCTTCCGTTTCGGTGCCAGTGTGGTCGCTGAGAGCATGAATAGATGATTTTCAGCCACTTACTGGTCTTAAATGCGACCAATATCTCTTAGGATTTTTACTTAGGTCCGGTTACGTCTTACTTTCAAAATCATTGAACGCTTCTCTCATTGCTCTACTTATGCTCATTTCTGCTTCGTTCAGCTTTTGGTTGTCAGCTAGGTTTTTAATCCTCTTGAATCTGAGACGAAGTGCTCTTTCCTTACGTAGCGCTTTTCTAACAAGGCTATTAAATCATGGTGGAGCTTCCCTTCCCTTAAAACCTTACTCAGATCATACTTGTCTAGGGCATATTGAATGATGCCTCTGAATTTTTTCCATTTGTTCTCCACATCTTCGTCCTCATCACCAAATATTTGATGCTGACTCTTGAGATATCCTGAAATTTTTATCCTGTCACCCCTGCTGAGCAAATTTTTTCCCTACTATTCTTAACATTCCTTGTACAACCTGTCGTCATAGATGCCGTCACAGCCTAATGATCACTGATACCTTCCTCTACATTAACAAGTTCAGGTCTGTTTGTTGCCAGGAGTTCTAAGACATTACCCTCATGAGTTGGTTCTCTATCTGCTCCAGGTAATTTTCGGACAAGACATCCAGAACAATACCACATGATTCCCTGTCTATGGCACCAGTTTTGATGGCATAACACTCCCAATCTATACCTGGCAAGTTGAAGTCACCCCTATTTGAGATTTTCACATCTCAATAAGTGTTTCTGATAATCTTTACCAAATAACCCCTGGCATCCAATCAAATAAACTTGTGTATAAATCAAATTGTCTAGCTGTAAACTTAAAAGATACAGTGGAAAGGTAACTATAAATGTAAAATTAATTCCATTTGGTGAAATAAATTAGAATTATTCAATTTTTAAACTATATAAATGGATTGTGCTTTAGACTCAGCCCTTCAGGGTGATCACATCTGGTGCCTGAGGTGAAGAAAATCGTTGAGACACATTATCGTCAAAGAGTAATAACTAAAAAAGAAAGACAGAGGATTGAAGGTCTTTCCACAGTATATAAATCCTAAAAGCGATAATTTGTCAAAAACATTTGTAAATGAAGGAGGCAACCTAAAACTATAAGCCACAACCTAAAAGCTGGTTCAGCTGCCACTAACGTCTGTGAAGAAGTTATTAATATGCTACATAGATGAATGGGAAAAAAAATTTAAACGAGAAATGTTATTTCTCTTGACATTGATAAATTATGGCAAGTACATCTACTAGTAATGGATTCTGGAGGCTTAAAAGGAATTTCAGAAATAAATAAAGGATATAAATATTAATTAATTATTACTGACTTTTTTCAAAATTTGCTTGGGCAGTTCCAACCAATGAAAAATTGGGTAAAAATGTAGCTGATGCTCTTGAAAAAATACTTGGAGCAAGAACTCCAATAAATCTACAGCCAAACAATATTAATGAATTCTACAATAAAGAATGTCAAGAACTTGTGAAAAAGTATAAACTCAATCAGTATTCAGTTTTTACTGTTGTTGATAGATTCAACAGAACACTAAAAATAAAAAAAATGTGAGAGAATTCCTCTTCATGGAAATTGTAAGTGGGTTGACTTAATTTCAGAACTAGTTGGTGAAAACAATAATACAAAACTTCACAACAATAAAAATCGCAGCTATAGAAGTTAATAACAAAAATTATAAGCCAATGCCATTGTGTCAAATGATTCAGCAAAATTTAAAATAGTTGGTAAAGTTAGAATTAGTAAACTTGAAGGAATTTCCGGAAGAGGATACACAGGCAATTAGTCAACAGATAGTTTTGTTACTGATCCTGTTATTTAGCGTGATTAAATAACATGCAAGCTGAAGGCATTGAATGGCAAAAAATAAAAGGAAATTTTTATGAACAAGATCTACAAAAAACATTTTTTATCTATATCTTACAGAGTAGTTTTGAGGAAGGAAAAAGATAAAGTATATGATAAATGGTTGGAATTAGATGATTCACATAATAGATGATTGAATAAAGGAAAATTATTTTATAAAAATTTGTAGATTTCAGAAATGTTTGGAGCTACTTGCTGTCTTGGCAGATCATCTAACCCAATTTTATCAATTATCTTGTTGTTTGCCTTAGTACTAAGCTTTTGAGTAAAGATTACAGCCTGAATATATTTTACTGGTGTTACTTTATTGTCATACAACTTATTTTTTATTTTTTGTTGTTTAGATCGTATTGGTTTAGCATCGAATTATTTTCATCATTAACAAAGCTATCTAGGTAAAATTTTATCTCATGAAATTTCATGTTCTATAGTGCTTTGTCTTCTTCTGTCTTGAAGCACTTAAAAGTAGATTTACATTCTTCTTCAATCACTTGGTAGTTGATACAATCTTTCACATGTTCATAACAAAATTTGCTGCCTGGATGTTCTCCTATGTTGTATGTAGATAATCTAGATCTGATTAACTAGCTTGTTCTTCCACCAACTTTGAAGAAATGATCTGTTTGCAGTGTATCAATGGTGTTGATGTAGATTGTATCATTCAGTTCTATTTTAGATATTCTGTAGTTTACTTGTCTTCCTTGTTTACTCTTGCCTTCTCTTCTACTTGTATAGTTTGTTGTTGTTGTCATTCTTCAATTTTTAATTTCGAATTCTATAGCTTGTTGTTCAATAATTTTTTTTAAATTGAAACACTTTACATTCTTTTGTGTAGTTAAGATAATCATGAAATATTTCTTCAAGAGTGATACAAAAATCTTCAATTTCATGAGCAGTTTTGGATCTAAAAGTCATTGTACATTTCTTGAAATTTTTCAAAGACTAGAGACTGAATTTCATATTGAATATATTCATATTCTAGTACTAGAGGGTCGTCATATTTAATGTCTGTGTATTCTTGATTATTATGTTTTAATATTACAATAATGTTACATTTACTTTTTTTTTAATTTTTAGGATCTACACTTCTATAACCTGAAATACCATAACGAATAGAACATAAAATATCATTAGTAATCAACACATTATTTTTCTCAAATAATAAAACCCAATTATATTTGAACAAAGTACTTAACTTTGGATGATAGTTATTATGGTTAATAAATTCAAAAATAATCATCTTAGGCGATTTTTAACTGCAAGCAATAGCAGAAATACTTGGAACTGATGCAATTAACAGGAAATAAAATTTAACAGGAAAAAAATTTTGAATGTATTCATATTCTAATGCAAGTGGATCACTGTGTTTAGTTTCTATTTATTGTAGGTTGTAATTATTTAAATATTTAATAAAGTTTGACTTATTGTATTGTTTTTTCCGGTCATATAGTGATAGCACCTATGTAATTAATAATCACATTTTATTTCATTCGATTTAAATCATAAGTATTTAAACATTGAACTAAATTAATTTTTATTTTTGAATACTTTTGGGGCACTGGCCTCACATTGCTTGAAACACCATAATGAATAAAATGTAAAATACCATTTGTAATCAATACATTTTTGTCTAAAAGTCTTGTAATTTCTTATATGGTACTAAAGTCAATAATTTTGCAGGTTGTCAAATTTTTACCATCCTGGAATTCATCAAAAACTATTTTCTTGTTAAAAATGAATCTAAAAGTAAGTGCAAAACAATTAGAATACAGAGGGTATTCAAAAGTAAGGAAACAACAACTTACCAATCTCATCAAAAACAATATCAATGAAATTATGAATTCCACTCTAAAAGAACTGAAAGCTGAAGCAATCGAACTAGAAATTAAAAGAATATTCTAAAATTAAAAAGAAAAAATTTTAGAAAATTTGTGTTTTGAGGAATTACACAGTATAAATTATATTTAACAACTGTAAAACACAGAAATAAAGTTGTTGATGATATTAAAAAGAGTAATATATTTAATAAAGCTGAATGGAAGTATATATAAGAACACTATAAAATTTTCTAGAGACTTTATGACAGAATTTCAAGATAAATAAGCTTGGAATCTGATATCACACACTATTAACTACGAACTGCATAAAAAATATAAATAAAAAATAAGTTGGCATATTGTACCAATCGAACGAAATTTATCTGTATATTTTAGGAGAGAGTTTCAAGGTAAAATAAACTAGGATGCTACAGCAGTAATGCAAAAATTTTCTGAAAAGTTTATGAGAGAAATTCAAGATCAGTTGGATTGGACATATACAACAAGGAAACAGAAATTACCTGAATTAATTATAAGAGAATTTCAGATGAAAGTAAATTGGAAAAATATAACTTTCAAACAAAAATTGTCTGATGATTTCAAGAGAATTTACATTGAGATGATGTCTCAACTGATGAAGTATTGTCCAAAGACTTTGTGGTAGAATTTAAAAATAAAGTTGGTTGGATACCATTTTGAGATGTCAAAATTTATCAGCATCATTTGTTCAAAAATAATAATGCCTTATAAAGTAATGTATCAGCCTGAAGACAGCAACTGCATGAATGTTTAATCAATCAAAAGTGTCAATTTGTGAAAACCAAGTTGTAATCATAAGTTTAATTAAGAATATGTTGATAAATGGTTAGCAGATCAGTCTTCAATGTGTTGAATTGCTGTTAAAAGGTGTAATTAAAATTCTCAGGAGTCAAAATTTGCCACCAGAAATTTGGGTTCAGCTTCAAGAAACATGAAGTATCATAATGGATAAAACATAAAATCTTCAGTACCTGGTGTCACAGCCACTGTTATGGTAGCTCAATCTGATGAACACTCAATATATATTTATTAACTGCTCTTGTGTGTAGCCATGCACATGATTAAAAATAATTGTGCCAACAATCAATATTCAATCTTTCTTTCTTTCTCTGGTACAAGCTTATTTGGTTGAATCGTAATTAAGTCTTAACAGTTCCATGTCTACCTCTAATGATGTTATTAACGGCTCCATAAAATTATATTCATAGTCATCATTGAATAATCTTAAAAGAAGGAAAGATGGTCTCAAATTTTCATTAGTTGTTTGAGGTAAAACATACGGTAACAGTCTATTTATTTATTTCTCTTTCTTGTATTATTCCTAACACATTATCAACTATTCTATTTAAATTTTTTATCAGATCCTCTCGAGTTTTATTTATATATTTCAGATGAGTTATTAGACCTTGAAACAATTCTTTCACTTCATTCTTAATTGCATATTTTCCAGGTTTATGATTTGATAGTAAAAGTTCTTTTGTTACCTATTCGGAAAATCTTTCAGCAAGGGGAATATTTATTTGAATATAAATTTTTGAGGTCCAAATGCCTTGACAAGTATCTTTCTTTCTTCATTCTAATTTATACCCAGCGAATCACCATGTCTTATATTTTCATATTGCGCTTTATCATTACTATCCACATGTTTTCAAATTGCTTCATTAGTATCTTTATACTCCAGTATCTCTAGAACATCGTTAGCTTTAAATCAAGGATTATTCTCTTGATCAAGTATCACAAATGCTTCCTTCCCATTCTATGTAAGCTTGTTGTTGAAGAGAAGTACAAATGACTCTAGTCACCATAAAAACTTTTCATTAGAACTATTTTTTAGTTTCATAATATATTTAATTATACATAAATGAAGATACTTCTACCATTGTTATTTGTAAAAATAGTATCAGCAACGCTGCCAGATGAGAAGAGTAAAGCAATAAAATATTTGAATGATTTTGATTTTCTGAATATTCCTTCAACAGCTGAAGCAAATCAAATGATTGATGATGTATTCAGAGAAAAATTAATATTTCAGTTAGAACATAATCATGAGGTAAATGGTGAGGAAAATGAAGATACTTTAAATTTTATGAATAGGCCTAGATGTGATGTAAAAGATACATTTGGTAGCTATAGAACCAGTATGTGTAAATGGAATACAAAAATATAAAATGACACTAAATAGGAGAAAATAAGGTAATATTAGAAGTAACAGAGGCAGCATTTCGTTTATGGCAAAAGATATTGATGTCAGCATATTTGTCATAGCACTAATCCTGATATTTTAATTACAATTCAAAGATGAACACGTAAAATGAGACACATGGTAACTAATTTTCAAAAGATCTAGACGGGAAAGGTAATGCGTTTAGGTCATGCTTTTTTGCAGATCTGAAGAACTATCCAGTAGAGATACACACAGGTAAAGATGAGATCTGCTATATGGAGACCGACTGAAATACGCCAAACTACCAAAGTAGGCTATTTGAAGTGCTAGTTCATGATTCTGGTTATGCTTTAGCTTTGGAACATTCATATGTTCATGGAGAAGCAATGAATCCTTACTATAATGGCGCAAGTGGACCATTATCTGAAAATAACATCGATGCTATTTAGAGCTTGTATTGTAAAAAAGTATCTGCACAGTCTCGATCAGTACCAACATTGCAGCCATCTATACCAAAAGGAATGCCAGTTGACTGAGTGTGTCGATTTAAGAAATATGTTCACTTATTATCAAAAGTGTGCATGGTAAGGTAATGACAGGAAATCTCAATTAATAACTATTTGGTTAAAATTTTTACCAAAAGATTTGCAAGAAAATGGATGTAGTATATCAAAGATCAAGTGGCAAGGTTGTGTTATTTATTGACAATATGATACATATGATAAAATTACATTCATCACGATAAATATCATAATATTCCAAGCCACTATGTAATACCGAATTTTGTATTAAATGGCATAGTAAACACATATTTAGTAAACACATATCCAGGTAGAACCTACATATTCTTTAACGATTTTTTTCTATATGGAGATAGGTGAAAGCATTTTTAGAAATAAATTACGAGGACTTATGAACAGACAATAAGCTAAACTCCATACAGGAATAAGTTCTGCATTGAAATTAGTTTAAAGCATTTTTTATTTTTAAAGGATAGTGCATTCTGTGAATATAAAGAACTCACAAAAAAGTTGTTAGAGCTTGTACAGATCAATTATCTGTATTTACTATTGATTGCAATTAATCATCAGCATTAGCACCTGAGGTAATGAATATATTATAAGATACAGTGGAAAAACTAAATAGTAGTACTGGTATATAAATTTTGTACTCCCACAATTTTTTTCCACTTTCTGGGGAGTATAAAATCCAAACGTGTAAATACTGAAAAACTGAACAGTCAATTGATAATTTTATTTTATAGAAAAACACAGAAGTTGGTTCAGGAGCATATGTAGACAACACAAAATTGAATATCATACGAGAATATATAATAGCAAGGAATACCTTTGTATGAGGAAAACACGTTTCTGTATATTGTTATGTTAATCATTTGAAACGAATTCTGAATGATAAACATTCTAAGGCGTTGTTATCGATGAAAAACGAGGAGAAGACTGTATTCTTTGTCAATAAATTAAAGATATATGTTTTTATTCAAGCCTATCATGTAAAGGCTAAAGCGCATGTAAGAAATATACTGTGGAGAATATCAAAAATAATAACTCTAATGTTAAAAGTCTCTATCAGGATGATCCCAATTAGTTTTGTTTTAACCTATTAAATTTAATTTCTATTATATAAGACACTAAAATGGAGCAGTTCACTATTCTTGAACTTTATGATTATAATGAAGAAATAATTTGGCTCGATATTGTAAATTAAAAAACTGATCTAATTAAAATTGTTAATACAATGTAAGAAACAATTACCTTATTCTAAAATTGGAAACAATGAAGACATTTTTCAACATAATGAAACTAATACACTGAAAAAATTCTATACTTTTTCCACTAATGTATTTGAGCAATTAAGACACAGAAGGTCAATTAGATATTATCTATTAAATAAGGCATTTACTAACGACCTACAAATTAAAAATTTTGAGAACAATTTAAATTTAACTAACCCAAACTTTTTCTTGAATGTATTGAAGATGAAAATTATAAAAATTGTGATAGGTAGATACAGATGAATTAGACAGTCAGATACATCATTGGCTGAATGCTTTTTTAAAATTTTTCGAGGGCAGAGAATGCAGACAAATTGAAATAATCTGGACTTTTGATGTCAAACACAAAACAATAGAATCACTAGAGAGAGAGAGAGAGCTAATTACAAAATTTAAGAATCGTAAACAAAATATTTTATAAAAAATGTTGAATGTTAAGCTCATGGTTCCAGTTGGACAATAAATAGAATTATTGGTCTGCAACTAGGAATTAAAAGGTATGCTCCATTGAGAGGATCATCTTAATCAAATTACTGCAAAAAAATAAAGAAGGGCGATAATATAAAAAATAGTGAACAATAACACTTTCTATCAGCTACAAAATCTGCATTATATCCTGACAACAAAAATGTGGGTAGAGTCACAAAATATAAAAGAGTTGATCTTGATACTGATCAGGTAATAGAAAATTTTGATTTTCCTGTAGTGGCTGATAATATCCAATGATTGAGACTAAAATCAATGTATCTATTGTGTCATCAACTGATGAAAATTACAAAGTCCATAACAAAATTTAAAAAAGAAATACAAGTAAATCTCGTTTAGATTAAGAATCTGAGTGAATCACACTGTTGTTTTATAAAACATTATCTAGGGTTGTTTCAAGGAAACTACAATCCATGATGAAGTAAAATTTTTTGTGATATGTGTTTACTCCACTTCAACAGTAAGGAAAAATTCGGTAGTCACACACTAATATCCTTAGTCAGCAAACCATTAAAAGTAGAATTACCAGAGACAGATTCCGATGTAAGTTTCAAAAATTATCAACATACACAAAAAGTTCCATTCAGTATTTCTGTAGATTTTGAGGGTTTGCTGTTAAAAATGCCTAATAGTAAACCATATAAAAAATGACAGACTTATTTCAATTAATTCAAATATATTTAGTGTTAACAGAAAATGATCTTCATAAACATTTATACAGAGAAATATTAAGAAGTATGTATAAACTTATCAATGAACAAATCTAATCGAATTAAAGTTAAATGCCCAGTCTTATAGGATGCATTATGAAAAACATGAACCTAGTGATTTTTATTACTATATCAAGCACATCAATGGAGACTAAAAGGTCCAGTCATAAGCTGAGGAACAAACTGTCAAAAAATCATTGAATATATAAAAAATAGTTGAAGAAATTGAAAGAATTTATTCAAAAATTCAAAAAATAAGACCATTAACATATGAAGAACAATCAAGGCATACAAGATCTAAAATATGCTCATTACGTAGATATCATTGTACAAGAAATAATGAAAAAGTTTGTCGCCATGATCATCTGACTGGAAAACGTATAGCTCCAATATGCAGTCAATATAATCTTCAACTGAAGCATCCAAAGTATGTTCCAATTTATTTACATAATCTCTTACGATATGTTACTCACTTGTTCATAAAAGAACTTAGATATGATAATAGAGACATAGATTTAACAACAAACAATGAAGATAGACAGTATTAGTAATGGCAAGAAGACAAAACATTTGAAGATGAGATTTATTGATACATTTACATTCATGGTTCAAGCTCTAACAAACTTTCATTAAATATCAAAATGAATCAAATGACCAACATTAAAAAGTATCTTCCAGACTATCTAGTCAATCTAGTAATCACGAAACGTGTTTCTACTATGTTTATAGGGATAGTTCAAAGAAATTTTAAAAAATGCAGCTTTCATAAATACAGGAGTTTCACTATAAAGTGAATGATTGTGAAATAAGTGATGAAGGTTATAGCCATACAAAATTAGTTTGGGAAAAATTTAATATGAAAAATTTTGGTGAATATTCTGAAAGTGTAGTCTTGTGCTGTGTGAGATTTTTAGTAAAAAAAATGTAAGCGTACGTTTTGGATCCATCTTAGTATTTTACTTCACATGGTTCATCTTGGGACAGAATGCTAAAAATGACTGGTCTAACACAACAATTGTTACATGATTACAAAATGATTCTAATGATAGGAAAAGAATAAGAAGTGGTAAATCCCAATGTTGTAAAAGATATGTGAAGATGAATAATAAATATATGATAAATTATGACATGAAAAATATATCAATTTATTCAGTATATTTAGATGCAAACAATCTGGTTATGCTATCAATATTTACCATATAGCTTATTTGAATGGGGCAATCAAGATTCATTTGATTCAAAAAAATAATTGGAATGTCAGACACCTCTCAAGATCGATATGTATTTGAAGGAAATCTAGAATATCTTAGAGAACTGCATGATCTACACAAAGATATGTCGTTAGTACTCATAAAAATAAAATTAGGCTGGAACTAAAAAAAGTAAGTTGTTGACTACTCTGGATGATGCAAATAATTATGTAGTTCAGTACAGAAACCATAAACATTATCTTTCTCTAGGAATGAAGATAGCAAAAATACAGTGAGTTTCAAAATTTAAACACTCCATTTGGTTGAAAAAATTATATAGATATGAATACAGAAATGAGGATGAAAGCAAAGAATGATTTTGAAAAACAATTCAGTATTTGGAAATACAGTGAGAAATATAACAAACAATGTGGATATAAAATTACTTCTAGGTGCAGATGAGTGTAAAAGACTTGTGGCAAAGTCAAACTTCAAAGGGAGAAAAATATTTAATGAAAATCTTGCTGCAATTCATATGAACAAAACTAAAATTCTGTTTGATAAACTAATTTATACTGGTATGAGTACACTTGATGTATCTAAAGAACTGATGCACAGTTTTCACTATAGAGTTATGAAATCAAAATACAACAAAAATATTGAGCCTTGCTATGGAGATACAGACTGTTATATCTACAACATACAGAGTAAAGATTTCTATGAAGTAATGAAATCAATGATCGGTTAATTTGATGCTAGTGGTTATCCAACAGATAATACATGCTATATTTCACAAATAAACAGGAAACTTTTAGAAAAACTGAAAGATGAATATAATGGAAAAATAATAGAAGAATTTTTTGGTCTTAGGGAATATATGTATGCTTATAAAGTTGGTGACAGTGAGCAGAAAAAAGCAAAAGGAGTGTTGTTAAAAATAAAATAAGCTTAGATGATTATAAATATTTCATTTTTAATAACACTAAACAATCCAAAACTACGATTTTAACATGAATAATTAGACACGAAATTTATTCTGTTGCTGTAAATAAAGATGGATAAGGTCCTCATTATGATAAGAGCTATGTTTTGGAAAGGAAAACAGATTCTGTGCTATATCGACATTATGCAGGCTGAGACTGTATGCAGGCTGCTTCAGCTGCCACTCTTCAGCTGTAGCATTATCATCTTCTTCTACATCATCCAAATCTTCTTCTTCATCTTTAGAAAGTAAATAGTATACTTCACATTTAGTACATACCATCTCTGGTATCTCTCCATCAGTATAAACCCTTACAGGTTTTTCGTTGTTTTCTGAGTATCCTTTTGTGAGAGAAAAAATTTAATAATAAAAATACAAAAATAAGAAAAGAAATTCAAATTTCTTTATTAAAATTTTTGTCTATATAAATGGAGCCCCTACTCTAGCACCTTAATAACTGCAACAATTCTAATTTGTTTAAAAAATTAATGAGCTAGAAGTAAATGTTTCATGCGACATTCCTGGATGTGAATATTTGAATACTAGATATATTGTAAAAATTGGAATGGAGCATAATAACCAGTTTAAGATTCTTCTGCTAGACAGATAACTGAAATTAATAACTAATTGAGACTTTCGATTTATTAAAGATCGATGAGTTAAACTGAGATGCAATGGACTGAAGAAAACGAAAAATAATAATAATGAATTTCATGAACTAGAACTGCTAGCTCTAATATTTTTCTTGTTAATATTGAGGAAGGTAAGATTATAATTTTTTAATAATTGTCAGGCACTGGCCTCACAAACCTGAAATATATAAAGATACCAAAAAATTAAAATTACATATGAATGTGGTAAAATGTGGCCAAATCTTATCTCAAAAACACGTAAAACCAATAGTCCACAACAATTTTATCTCTAGTAAAGATCAAAAAATTGGTTACTAAAGTCAAGGTTATCAAATTCTTGACAACCTGGAAATCTTCATAAATAACAATATAGCTAAATTTGGTGATTTCTGTGCTCATGTAGTTATTTATTTTTCTTAAGACTGAGGTGAATGAGTTGCAAGAAAGTAGGATAGTAGATATACAGTATGTGGTAGGTTCTCGCTTATTTTTTCTATAGAAAAAACGACATAATTAACGAAATTCGGGGGATTTTGTGATTTATGGAGATTTTTTCCTTAGAATAAAATGAGCTAGAACTTAACAAATACATCAACTATTGTCACATCTTTCCTGGCCAAATCTCAATACTGTATTATTCTTTGTGGTCTGCTTTGTAGAAAAGTGTGTGGTCTCTACCCAATTCTATCATTCTCACGAGAATTTTCCACTATTTTCCAGGAAACATGGTGTAGGATTCCCTCGAAAACAGCATGGCATATGTATTTATCTATTCAGAAAAGACAGAAAGGTGTTTTGAATGCCAACAAGTTTCTTATACTGTATTAAGCATGGTAATGTGGTGTGTTTTTGGTGCTTCCATTTTTTGTCCAGCCCTAGACATCTATACCCTGCAGGCCGCGTTAACGCCTGTTGCCAAGATCTTACGGCACCCCTATTTATTTCCCCATTCACTGTTCCATTCAGGAGTGACGTGTAGGAAAAATGACTGTCGGTGAAGCTCCACATGACATCCAGTTTCTCTAACTTTCTCGTTTCAAGAGACATATGGGGGAGGCAGTAATACGTTACACAACTCTTCTTGGAAGAAAGCTCTCTAAATGTCAACAATGAACATCCGTGCGATGGACAATATCTCTCTTACACCGTCTGCCACTGGAGTCTGTTGAGCATTTCCACATCCCTCTCCAACCAAGTAAAGGACATCGTGAAGAAACACGCCCCTCTTCATTGGATCTTCTCTCACTCTCTCTCCCTCTCTCTCTCTCCCTCTCACTCTCTTCTCTCTGTCCTACTTGGTGGTAAGTGTCCCAGACTGATGAACAATACACAAGAATCGGCCGAACGAGTGTTTTGTAAGCCACTACTTTCGTGGCTCAATTATACTTCTGTGAGATTCTACCAAGAACGTCAGTTTGGCATCTGCTTTTCGTAATATTTGTTTCATGTGGTCGTTCCACTTTACATACAGCTCTGGTATCCAAGGTTTTTTTACTGTTGTTACTGTTTGCAGGGATTCAACGCTTATAGTGTAAGCGAACTGTAGTGGATCTTTCCAACTATTTAAGTGCAGTATGTTGTGAGTCGACTGCCAATCTCTGCATCAATGATCGATCCTCTCTAGGACTTCCTCGCATTTTGCTACAGTATTTTGGCATCGTCCTCGAATAGCCTCACGGAGCCATCAACTTTATTCGCTAGGTCATTAATATAAATTTCAAATAGTAGTGTACCTATAACACTCTCCAGGAGTACTCCCGTAATCACCATTACAACATTAGATTTTCTTCTGTTAATGATAACGTTTTTGAGTTCTGCCTGCAAGGAGGTCTTCTATACAGTCACAAATCTGGTCCAACACTCGGTAAACTTGTAATTTTTTTACTAAACTACAAAGCGGAACAGTATAAAATGCCATCCAAAACTCATGGACCACTGCATCAACCTGAGCGCCTTTGTCTAGGGCGCCCTGGGTATCATGGAAGAACAAACTTAACTGAGTGTTGCAAGATCTCAGTCTGTGGAGCTCATGTTGATTTTTATGGAGGAGACTTTCATTATCCAAGAACGTAATAATGTATGAGCATAAAACATGTTCCCTAACTGTACAACAGATGGATGTCCCTGCTATCTGCCTATAATTAAGCAAATCTTTCTAATGACCATTTTAATACGGGAATAACCTGCGCTTTTTTCCAGTCGCTTGGTAAACTTCATTGTATGAATACCCTAATACAGACTGCTGTTAGATAGAGAGCAAGCTCTTTCCTATAACCTTCATAGGCCCTCATAGGTTTCTCATCCTGTCCAATTGCCTTTGCACTGTTGAACAGTGTTAGTTGATTACCTATTCCGCGACAGTTTATCTCTGTGTTGACAGTTTAATTTGCAAGACACTGAATGATTTTCACATCGCTTTCCTCACACTCATTTTGGCGTCATTCAACTTATTTGTCTAGTAGACCTTAGCTTCGTATGACTCGGAGATGAAGCTCTCTTTGCTTTCACAGCATCTTTCTAACACATCTATTGAACTGCAGTGGGACTTTTCTCTCCCTCGGCACTTGCGTGCACTTTTGTAGGGCATGTTGTACAACGCTTTTGAGTTTTAGCCATTTGTAGGAGAGAGTGTTATACTTAGAGGATAGTGTACCTAGAAACACATGCTTTGGTAGGTACTTCAGTCTGGTGACTACTTCATTGTAGTGACTGATTTTAGAATCATGTGAAATAATTGGCACTAAGGACAGTCATAAGCAGTTTCCGCCATTTTCTAAAATTTTTGACCTTAATACATGTAGTTGTGTTTTGTGAAGCATTTGTAAATATTTTGCTTACAAAATATTTAAGTGCTGTGAAACATATTTCAAAATGTGTTCAGCTTGTAAGTGTTCTCTGATAATATTTCAGCTTAATTTGATTTTACTTACCGATTATTGATGTATAATAAAATAATAACAGATAATAACAGATAAATAATAATAGATAATTAATTGTAACATCTACCAGATTTTCTCGGTGTAAATGCTTTTAAATTTCAGTAGAATATTCGTTCCTAAGTACATGACCATGTTGTACCTTGGAAGATGTTTACACATTTCGAAAAACCTTAAATTTCTGGAGCGATTTTTGTAATTTCAGGAAAAACTGCAACACGTAAAAAGTGAATACCATCATTTAAAAACAGGAAATATATTAAACTTCTATTATGGCGATGGCCAGAGGCGAAAGTTTGCAGTTGTATCAAGGTGCAGGTGAATTTATGATGTTGACTACTGAGATAAAGTGCAGTTTGTCTTTGTTGCTCACCAAAAATATTTTATTACGTTTCTTTTAATATTCTTGTAATTGTTGATGCCATCTATAATCACTGATTCGCTCTTTGACGTTAACTGATTTCAATAGTTCGAATCTGTTGGTTACTTGGATGTCTAAAAAATTGTCCTCATAGGTTGACTGGGCGTTAAATCCTAATCTTACTTCCTTTCCTCTCATCCCGCAGCTGAAGTAACACATTTTTACTTCTAGCGTCATCCTTGTCTTACAGGGCCCGTACCTTATGAGTCTTCGTCCTTCTTTTGGTACCGAGCAGGGTGGTGCAGTGGTTAGCACATTAGACTTGCATTCGGGAAGACGACGCTTCCAACCCGCGTTCCAACATCCTGATTTCGGTTTTTTGTGATTTCCCTGAATTTGCTTCAGCTAAATGCCCGGATGGTTCCTGTGAAAGGGCAAGGCCGACTTCCTTCCGCATCCTTCCCTAATCCGATGGGACCGATGACCTCGATTTGGTCCCCTCCTCCTCTCAACCAGCCAACTTTGTTTTGGTGGCAGAATGACTTGCTGTGTCACATTAATGCAAGAAGTGCAGCACTCATTGCTTGCCTGCAAATCATTTTTTTGTTTGGATTGTTTGGGGGTGAAGACCAGACAGTGACGTCATCGGTCTCATCGGATTAGGGAAGTTGGGGCAGGAACTCGGCTGTGCCCTTTCAAAGGAACTATCCCGGCATTTACTTCGAGCCATTTAGGGAAATCATGGAAAACCTAAATCAGGATGGTCGGACGAGGGATTGAACCATCGTCCTCCAGAATTGCAAATCGTGTCTGGCAACTAGTTTGAGGCTGTTTCCAAGATGACATTAAAGTTCTTTGGACTTAAGGGGTTTCTTCACTTCCCTGTCTACATCTACATCTACATCTATACTCCGCAAGCTCGAATCTTTCTAAGCTTACATTCGTGATCTCCTCGGGAGGTATAAGTAGGGGGAAGCAATATATTCGATACCTCATCCAGAAACGCACCCTCTCAAAACCTGGACTACACCGCGATGCAGAGCACCTCTCTTGCAAAGTCTGCCACTTGAGTTTGCTAAACATCTCCGTAACACTATCACGCTTACCAAATAACCCTGTGACGAAACACGCCGCTCTTCTTTGGATCTTCTCTATCTCCTCTGTCAACCGATCTGGTAGGGATCCCACACTGATGAGCAATACTCAAGTATAGGTCGAACGAGTGTTTTGTAACCCACCTCCTTTGTTGATGGACTACATTTTCTAAGGACTCTCCCAATGAATCTCAACCTGGCACCCGCCTTACCAACAATTAATTTTATATGATCATTCCACTTCATATCGTTCCGCATGCATACTCCCAGATATTTTACAGAAGTAACTGCTACCAGTGTTTGTTCCGCTATCATATAATCTTACAATAAAGGATCCTTCTTTCTATGTATTCGCAATACATTACATTTTTCTATGTTAATGGTCAGTTGCCACTCCCTGCACCAAATGCCTATCTGCTGCAGATCTTCCTGCATTTCGCTGCAATTTTCTAATGCTGCAACTCCTCTGTATGCTACAGCAGCATCCGCGAAAAGCCGCATGGAACTTCCGACACTATCAACTAGGTCTTTTATATATATATTGTGAAAAGCAATGGTCCCATAACACTCCCCTGCAGCACGCCAGAGGTTACTTTAACGTCTGTAGACGTCTCTCCATTGAGAACAACATGCTGTGTTCTGTTTGCTAAAACCTTTCAATCCAGCCACACAGCTGGTCTGATATTCCATAGGCTCTTACTTTGTTTATCAGGCGACAGCGCGGAACTGTATCGATCGTCTTACGGAAGTCAAGGAAAATGGCATCTACCTGGGAGCCTGTATGTAATATGTTCTGGGTCTCATGAACAAATAAAGCGAGATGGGTCTCACGCGATCGCTGTTTCCGGAATCCATGTTGATTCCTACGGAGTACATTCTGAGTTTCCAGAAATGACATGATACGCGAGCAAAAAACGTGTTCTAAAATTCTACAACAGATCGACGTCAGAGATATAGGTCTATAGTTTTGCGCATCTGCTCGACGACCCTTCTTGAAAACTGGGACTACCTATGCTCTTTGACAATCATTTGGAACCTTCCGTTCCTCTAGAGACTTGCGGTACACGGCTGTTAGAAGGGCGGCAAGTTTTTTCGCATACTCTGTGTAGAACCGAATTGGTATCCCATCAGGCCCAGTGGACTTTCCTCTGTTGAGTGATTTCAGTTTCTTTTCTATTCCTTGGACACTTATTTCGATGTCAGCCATTTTTTAGTTCACACGAGGATTTAGAGAAGGAACTGCAGTGCGGTTTCGTCTGTGAAACAGCTCTGGAAAAAGGTGTTTAGTATTTCAGCTTTACGTGTGTCATCCTCTGTTTCAATACCATCATCATCCCAGAGCGTCTGGATATGCTGTTTCGAGCCACTTACTGATTTAACGTAAGGCCAGAACTTCCTAGGATTTTCTGTCAAGTCGGTACATAGAATTTTACTTTCGAATTCACTGAACGCTTCACGCGTAGCCCTCCTTACGCTAACTTTGACATCGCTTAACTTCTGTTTGTCTGAGAGGTTTTGGCTGCGTTTAAACTTGCAGTGAAGCTCTCTTTGCTTTCGTAGTAGCTTCCTAACTTTGTTGTTGAACAACGGTGGGTTTTTCCCGTCCCTCACAGTTTTACTCGGCATGTACCTGTTTAAAACGCATTTTACGATTGTCTTGAACTTTTTCGATAAACACTCAACATTGTCAGTGTCGGAACAGAAGTTCTCGTTTTGATCTCTTAGGTAGTCTGAAATCTGCCTCCTATTACTCTTGCTAAACAGATAAACCTTCCTCCCTTTTTTTATATTCCTATTTACTTCCATAATCAGAGATGCTGCAACGGCCTTATGATCACTGATTCTCTGTTCTCCGGTTACAGAGTCGAAAAGTTCGGGTCTGTTTGTTATCAGTAGGTCCAAGATGATATCTCCACGAGTCGGTTCTCTGTTTAATTGCTCGAGGTAATTTTCGGATGTGCACTCAGTATAATGTCACTCAATGCTCTGTCCCTATCACCCGTCCTAAACATCTGAGTGCCCCAATCTGTATCTGGTAAATTGAAATCTCCATAACATGCTGAGGAAATTTATGTGAAATGTATTCCAGATTTTCTCTCAGTTGTTCTGCCACTAATGCTGCTGAGTCGGGAGGTCGGTAAAAGGAGCCAATTATTAACCTAGCTTGAGTATAGCCTCCACCCATAATAATTTAGTGCTTAACGTTTACAAGAAAACCACTAAAAATTATATATTTTCCCAAATAGTTGTTTTAAGATAATGCTGTACATCCTTTGCTCTTCCAATGTGTGAAGACTCTGTTGGGTAAAATGAGGACCGTGTAATCATAATCAATACTTTTCCTCTGTCTGATCATAGGCTTTTCCGTAGTACAGAACCTAGTGGGTTTCTAGACGGCCCTCAGTGTCGAGAAACAGCGACGTTTCGACGAGTGTCAGTTTCAACACCTTCAACTGTCTAGAGTTGCGTTATCGCAGCACTGCGATTCGGCAGGAAATTCGACAGCTTTTCATTAAAGCTCTGTCTAGCTTCATAATGCAAGTGAACTTATATTGCTCTTTGTTGATATATAGCTGTAGTATCGCTCATTCTAAATTTCTTGAAGCTTTCTACAAAGCAAACATTGGCGTTTCTGTCTATTCTCATCGGACAATAACTTGTTTATTCTGTTTCTTGAATACATAGCATTCATTGCTGACACTTCCGGTTTTATTTCCCCCATGAAATCTATCGAAAAAGTTTAATGCTATTGGTACAAGTCTTAAATCAATAAGTCACACCTCTTAACCAGGTAAACAGAGTGGTTATAGAAATACATGTTCATGTTGAAACAATGTGTTTATACCAGAAGAAGATTATAGAAAGGCGGATGGGATCTAACGTAGTTTCTCGTGTGCTTTTATTGATTTTGAAAAGAGTGTACTAGATTGGCAGGAAGAAAATGTGGGCTGGAATGGAAGAAACAGATTTTTCATAGCACATCGTTGGGTCTATCAGAAGTCTTTTAAGATATATCAGCATTAAAAAAATTCTGTATGTACACCAACTACAGGCACTAACAGCTAATCAAGGTCTAACAGAAGTTTGTAACTTTTATCCAACATTACTTGACATTTACATTAATTCTATTATCAAGACAAGGTAAGACAGGGCATCAAAATAAATAACACATTTGTTGATGTTTAAATTACAAATTCGAAAAACAAAAGTGAGTTTCAAAGAGTCCTCCGCCACTGTACACTGAATTTACCTGAAATAAATCAATACTGAAACAGCAAAACTAAAGGTAAAGAGTGATGGATTTCGAAGTAGTACATACAATGACAAGAATGATTGTCATTGCTGACCAAGCCATAAATCAAGTGTCATACTTCAATTATATTGGACTTAAGCTATGACAAAATGAACGAAAGGTACAATTTGATAGACGTAAAACGTACACATTGTACTGGATATATACTCCTAAGCTTTGAAGGATTGATTCCTCTCGCCAAAATAAGATCGGATGTCCATACAAAATGTATGAACCAAAATCATTGTGAGTTGCTAATAAAAGAAAATTTTGCAAAATTTTCAAAATCATAACAAACATTTAACATCTTGCTGTCTTGCATTCACACAGGCGTTCAGTCCTAGGATCATGGCCTATTGCACCATCTCAAATACCTCTGCACAATCTCAAAGGGTTTTCAGGCTTCTTCAAGAAGCTGATAGAAATGTCTGCTGAGAAATAAAGAATCTTAGAGAAGACACATGTCTCATTGTGGAACTAAAGTATTGTTCGTTCTCTATTTTCGAGATGAAAAACATAAGTTCATATTATAAAAAACCTGCAATTTCAACACTTTTGCGAAAACATTTGATATAAATATCATACAAAGCACCATTATAAAAATTTTGCTACGGTAAGTCAAACAAGAAAATAAAAAAGTTATATCAGGGGGCAAAAGTGATTAAAAAAGTCATCTGCTGGATCACTGTCAACAATTTTCTTCACATCTTCCAACTTATTTTATTCACTGTAACAACCCTGAAAGATAAGTCAGCTGGAAAGCCTCATGTGATTTTTTGAACCTAAATGAAGGATACACTAAGCCAGTAGTATAGTCTATATGTTGAGGATTACAAGTCATTTATGTTTCGAATCATAGTGAAATCTCATACATAAGGCCAAAACATAAGAGACTTCCCAGTGATTCCACAGCTGCAGTACATTTACTGCGATACAGTGTTATCAAAAAAAATGTATCCAATTTGATTAATTTTAACTTCATGAAATATGAACTAGATATGGATAACATGCACACTGCTGGAAATAAGAGGACCTAGAGTTTCGTTTACCACCAACAGAGAGCTGATAGTTTTGCAAATGACCGGTGGAGTTCTCATGTCAACAAACAGCCAGTTCACGTCACTTTTCAGTAAGATATGAATCATGCACCATAACGTATTCTGCGTCTTTAATTCGAAAGAAATGAGAAGGAATTTCAGGATAGATGGGATTTCCTCTACAGTTCAGAATTGAACTACCAACTAAGACAAGCATAAGCCGTTGGTTTAAGTAGTTTCAGCCACTGGATGTCTTTGCAAAGCCTGAAACACTGATCGACCATGCATGGGATGAGCTCAGCTATAGCTTACATTTATGTGCGTGCTGCAGGAGAGTGTGATATGGAACATGTATAACCTGTGTTTCTAAACCTTAACTCCATCTTTTTATCTATGAGTAAATTAGTCACGTCGAATTTTTCAAGAAATAAAAAAGAAACTGGGTCCATCTTTTTGAATAACCTTGTTTTTTTTCACCAATTACCAAAATCCCAAATAATACGATCACTTGAAAATTAGCACATGATTGTTTGATTATAGTTTCATACTATTCTTGAACATATGTGAGCTCATATTATTTGAGTCCTTTATAATACCAAAAACTCAGTTGCTTGGAAGAGGGGAATGGCCTCTAGCAGGAAAATAACACATTATCTAGCTGTCCACAGCTGGAACAAGACGAAATTGAATCATTTTGTGTACATTTTTTGGTAAGGACAGCCACCAGAAAAATATAAGGTAGGAGTTTCAAACTGCGTCTCTTTAGTATGTTAGAATCTGTATAAGCCATGAAAGGTTACAGAAAAGGATACAAATTGTTATACATATTCCTGAATTTGTGCTCCACTTCTAGGCAAGTTACAGTTAAATTGTTATAATAGACTATAGCCAGTATTTGTCATACATGTTAGCATGACAAATACAAAAACAGATGTTGTGTACATAGTTCCGCATAGTCAGCGCGTACACAACTTTCCCACTAGAGCTTGCCCCACTAAGCACAACAGCACAGGCGCAGCGCTCGTCCATCTCCTTACTACGAGACGGTGCTGCCATAGAGACGGACCAAATTCTACTTCCGCCAATCCGCGTATTAATATGTAACGCAGCCAATGAGATTGCTGCTAATGTAGAACCTTTTCTCGTCATGGATCACATTCATGCAGTGATACCTGAACGCGCGAGGTATTATAATGAGTGTACAGACCTCGGATTAGTCAGTCTGCATTTGTCTGCACCACTCTGTACCAGACTGCATTTATCTGCACCAGTCTGTACCAGTCTGCATTAGTCTGTACCAGTCTATAGTCTAGTTTCAGTCTGCACCTAAGAAGATTATCATATTCCTGTACATAGCCATGAAGATAAATTTATAGACACTTTGTCAAGTATCAGAGATATTTGAGAATAAGATTAACATACCAAGACCAAACGAACTTCAGATTGTCAATTGTAAACAGCATCCAGAATCAAGTTACGTAGTGTCTATAATTTTTATTATTTTAATAAATGTGTGTGAAAATTAATCAAGTTCTGTTTAAAGCTGGTCACCATCAATCTGCTACTCTAAGCGTGCAAGTGGCATTTCTATCGTCTGACCTAATGGTAGAAGATAAACGCGCTATGATAAGACCACGAGACACATTGCTGACACTCGCCTACTTCGTTAGAGTGACATGTGAAATAATCTGATGGTGTGTGTACCGAAGGTCTTACAGTACCCACACCACAACAGAAAAAAGAGTTTTTATCTTCGTCCCCCACGAAAATTTTCAAAAGTTAAATTAGTTTAAATATATTTTCCCATTCTAGCATAGCCAAGCATTTTCACTATTCTAAAACACATGAAGGCAATGAAAATACAATGTTTTCAATTTTTTTGAGCTTTATAAGGATGAGTCACATAGGAATTTGTATGTCGGTATAGATGTTTGGTCATTACAAACTAAGCATTTCGTGCAACAAATCCATTTCTCCCCATTTACGTTTTCCCATAGAAAAGTAATCTTTATAAATAGCAAATAAAATAAATTTTTAGTTATAATTCCAAGTCTCGTCCCTGGAACGAAAATAGGAATCACTTGGGCGATAAAATTACGAACTTCCACAGATATGTTTAATCGCCGCTATAGCAACATAGGCCAAACTTCTCACTGTAGCGATTACACACCAAAAACTACAACCCGCTACTTAAAGCTGCTCAAACTCACTTCAGCATAAAAAAAACTGAATTTCTTCTTGTACTCAAGTTGCACGTGTTCCACCCAAAAAGCTCTATCAACAAAACAATGGACTCAGGATATGCATGCATGCACAGCTGAATATTTATTACCATTTGTAGAAATTAACAGGGGGGATGATATTATGGCCCCATATGTTATAGATGTTTCATCATGGGAACTAGGTATTTCTGTAATTGACCATTATGGTAGAAAAGACTTTTTGGTTTATGTGAGTACATGGTGTCTTCAACAGGAATGTTTGCTTATGGAGATTTTGCATGAAATCAAATTAGCACTCACAGTGTCATCATGTAGTGTTCGTCACTTTCCCGTAAAACGTCTTTAGTCTCCTTTTGTGGACTTATAGTTCTATAGGGGCCTGGAATGAGACCCGTACTTTTGTTGAGATGGTAGAGCGTGTAGTATGGTGGAGCACAACAGTCGGGGTGCTGGGCGCTAAAGATACAACATTAGCTATACAGCAATTTATTACATTAAATTTACAATCATGTATTCTTCTCTGTGTCGGAGTCCAGGCCAGCAGCAGCGCAGTGCTCGCCTTGGACCATGCTGACACTGTCTCTGCCGGTGGCGTTCGGTTCACGCAAACAGGCTACCGGACAGACAGTAGATCCCCTGCAGCAGACGTTGCTGCCCAGAACAGCGACTGAGTATTATCAGAGCACTCTCACAGACATCACAGCGGTGAACTGGGGTGATCTCTCAGCAGCCCAGCACAGTTTGGAGATGAACAAAATCGTAGCCCTGCCACCAAGAAGGGTTGGAGATGTCGATCAGTGGTTGCAGATACTAGTCGGCCAAAGCGGTTAGTTTGCCTCCCGAATGCTGCTACAGGTTTACAGTGCGCTCCATCATTTGAGCTCAGCAAGCCGGAGATAGATGTCCCTAAGTCTTCTCGTCTGTGATGACGAGGTCTGCAGTTCAGAGCGTCTGAGTAAAACAGACCATACAAGTAGCAGTCTCAGAGGTGGAAGCCATCTTGACGAATGGTAGAAATATATCACAGGTTCCGTCTCATAGCTAGTTAATGCAACACAAATACGTGAAGGCTTGGCAGCTTGAATATGTATTACTGCTTGTGTGAGGCAATTATTTTATATCTGGTCAGCAATGATCGAATGTGGCCTACTTTCCCGGGCCCATCATCAGTCTTCACCAACCCTCTATTTCGCATGAATGGTTTTCAGGGCTTCACAGTATTGCCTTTCCGCCATATTAGCCAGCTCAGAGGAGTTCTTGTGAAACTTTTATTCTCCCTTGCGAAATCAAAGTCTACTGTTAGAATAACGTGCTGTCTTTCCTCGTTGAGATCATGTTGCTGAGTTTTCGATTCCAGCCTCTCGCTCATGGCACTTGAGGCTATATCTCCCGGGTCTGTTCTGCTTTCCGCAATGCTGGCGTTCTGCCTCTTTATTATTTTGATTGCGTGACGAGGCGTTGGTATGAATTGCCTTGGCTTGGTGCACACTGGAGAAGACTTGGAGAAAATTTTACATTTGTCCATAATGCATTCGTGTAACTGATCCCCATCAACCAATTTTTTGACAGAATGAGGCAACAAAGGGATAACAATTCAGTAAGCAGAGAATTCGACTAAAAAACGGTTAATGCTTCCTTTACAATAATCTAGGTAAAGGTCATATTTCACATTTGAAATCGCATATAGGTATAGGTATGTAGAACATATTTCTTCACATCAGTTCGAGATGTAGGTAATTCATCTCCTACGGATGGAAATTATTGACCATCATTAGAAACGATTCAATATCGTAATGAGTCTGAGCATCTTTATGGGATTGTTACATTTTTTTAGAATTTCCCCTTCGCTTATCCCGCGGGATATCCGATAGTACCTCTGTGAGTTGTTGCATCCTGTTTTCTGTTACACCAGGCAACGATGTAAATGGTACTTTGGAAACTTCTTATGCGATTAATTAAAGTACTATTTTTGAAGTAGACAGGAGGGAGTTTTGGAGAGGTGTTACAAGGCTTACGCTCCTTCATATAATTAGTGCTTTAAAATGAGTTTTTGCAACGAAATATCTTGTTCATTTTTGGTTTGACACGAATTAATAGTGTTCACCAAGTACCGACGATTTGTCAACCCTTAATTCTGAGAACACTTCGGTGAGGACATGTTTCTCATGCTGGCGAGATGTAACCTCTTCAGTTTTCTTATTCTTCGGCCTTTTCCTTTGACGGAAATGGAAATGAGCGTTTGGCGTCATTGGCCAGGAGGCCCCTTGCGGGGCGGGTCCGGACGCCTTGGTGCAGGTGTTATTACATCCGACGCCACATTGGGCGACCTGCGCTCCAGGTGGGGATGAAATGATGATGAACACAACACAACACCCAGTCCCTGAGCGGAGAAAATCCCCGACCCAGCCGGGAATCGAACCCGGGCGTATTAGGATGGCAGTCTGTCACGCTGACCATGCAACTATCGGGCGGACTTTCCTTTGGTGATGTGATAAGTTTTCATCTACATTTTTCGCTCTATTGTTTGATCTTTATTTGTGCACTTTCAGCACCAATTTCATTCAAACTCATTATGAAATATCTACACCCCAGAAGAGCCTCAACGAAAGGAGGCAGTTTTTGAAAAACAAAACATTTTTATAAGCGCATCCAGAGTCCCATTTCTACGCACTGCGCAATATAAGCATCACCTGCTCTTGAATATGTTTATGTAACCGTGGTCAGATAACGTTACGTATCATTTCTTGAGGCAAAATTATGTATAAAAGGAGCACATGTCCAGGGCATTTTACTGAAGTCACTTGTTTTCATGTAATAGTTCAGCTACAGAAAAGAGGTGGGAGGCTTACAACATTGCATCTTATCGCTCACGATAAAACTTTTGACCACATAGGTACTGTCTTAATTGCTGTGTACGACTTCGTACACAAGTGTAAGTAGCTGTGGACTGCTGAGTGGTACAGCAACTGTCATCCTGAGTAAACTGGATGGGAGCAGAAATGTTTAGCGAACAAGTTAACATAGTAAATAGAAGATCTACTTAACTTGTATTTCTCCAGCTCTCAGTGTGAACAACGGAGGGACTCTCGGAAATAAAATTAGAACGACGGCGACAGAGCTACTACTAGGCTGTGTCTGTGTAGCGCCATGTAGTGAAGTGGCTCCAGCTGTGTGTGGATCTGCCGTCTGCCATTCTATATCGCAACAGCAGAGGGCGCTCGTGATGTGGAGCTGCTGGAGGTATGATTCAGCAGGAGTGAACCATTGGGTTCCCTTGATCCCGTATGACTGCTGGCAGCTCTGAAGGAAACTTGTGTTGCCGTTGCCAACTCTGAGACGCCCATGGGGTGGTATCAATACATAATACCACAATACTCTTGTTGGCTCATAATATGAATTCATCTCATTCCATGACAGTTGCTACTGATGATGCCTTGAATGCACATTCAACCTGTTTTTACGTTTTAATTGATATGAAGAGAAAGGACTCAAAAACTAGTCATCCTGCTTTAATTTATAACGAATACTGCGTTCTAGGCATTAAAAGATTTTGCGTTAAATTTTTTTCACTTAACAGGTTACTTTAACACCGCTGTCTCCTTCCTGCCAATGTCAGGTTTCACTGAAAACTTTTAATTGTAGACCACAGATAAAAGAGCAATAACATGCGAAAACGTTCTTCTTATTTTACTCTAGGTATAATCTAAGTAAATTCTTCTAGTTAGCTATTTATTTAGGACCTGAATTAGAATGTTCAATGCCACGTATATGTGTATATATCAAAACATACATTTAGTTTTCTTTCAATTTGCTGCACATCACAAACTTTAAGTAGAATAATGTCATTATTAATTACTGTCTGGCAGTATCTGCATAACAACATCTACACATGGCAGCTCTTGCTCATAATGAAGCTGCCAATAATACAGTGCCCACCACTTTCTTCTGCACTCTACAATTTCATACATGGAAGAATTACCTCATATGCCATTTGCCCTAGAAAGTTCTAAACTCTGCTGTCGGTGTTTCTATAGTTCACTCGCTAGTCAACATGACCAAACTGTACGGTCTCATTTACTTGCAGTTCCTAAATAAAGTTTCAGTCTTTGTCTCCACTTGATTTTTCATCTCCTTATCTAGCTCCTCCTTGTTCAGCATCTGTTGCTGTATCGTAACACATGGGACCACTTTGTGGTAGCTATTTGTTTCCATGTTGTAACCTCTGATTCTTCCGTGTTTTGGGGAGAAGGTAAAACAGAACAGAATTTATGTGACAGTGTGATAGGTACGATCGGGACGATCAAGCATACCAATACTGTCTAGCGGACAAGTCCAAAGATTAAAAATTGCTCTGGCTCACCTCTATATCTTGCAGCCTGATGCTCTGCTTGTTACAACATATGAACAGGCCATTACTTAGAGATAATAAGGACATTAACTCGCTTAGTAGTCATGTGCTAAAATTGACAATTTCGTTTTCTGAATTTTTCTTTTTCCTTGATATAATTCAAACTTCCTACTTCACAGAAACTACAAACTACACTTTCTATTCATTTTTTGTAACTGTATGTGTGCTTAACAGTGCAACAGAATATACTTCTTGACTGCTAACCATAACAGGGCATACTTCGTTTTCTGAACTTTTTTTTTCTGTGATATAATTCAGACTTCCTACTTCACAGAAACTATAAACTACACTTCCTATTCATTTTTTGTAACTGTATGTGTGATTAACAGTGCAAAAGAATATATTCTTGACAGCTAACCCTAACAGGGCATATAGCTTTCAAGTCGCTGACACTCTTACATGATACGTTTTTTTCTCCTGACATACTATGTTCTGCACACTAGCGAGAATTTTAATTTCGCTAGTTTGTCTGTTTTAAGCTTGCATCCTGTTCTCAAACGTCCACTGAACTAAATATTCCGTCTTCAAAGCGTTTACTGAACCAAGTAATTCTTCGCCAAAATGTTTATCGAAAAAAATCCATGATTTTTGTTCTATAGTTATAAACTGATTTTGAAAACCCCGAGACACTCTAAGCCATGGTTTCATTTCGAAAATGAAAACAACTAAGGTACCAATATTCATTAAATTTGTCTTGCAGACGATGTTTTTTGGGAAATAATTTTCACTTGTGATGATACAGCGTATTTACAGTATCAGTTATCGCAGCAACGACATATGGCAAGTGTCTGCCTTAACTTATTCATATTAAGTACAGTATAACACAGGCAATATTTGCATTAATTATGTCAGTTTCTGTTTTGAAACCTACAAATATGTGTGTTTGTTGTTTCTTATGAGCAGCGCAGAAGCTCAGTGGCAGAAGGAATCATCCACCTGGATCGGAATGTTGAATTCGCCGGGCGCAGATGTCAGAGAGCCGACGGCCGTGTGCAGGAAGAAGATGCCGGAAGCTGTGGCCTTTGTTTTCAACAATTAAATTGTGTTTCATAAACGAAAATGTAATGTGTAACTTAGTTCTGTGTCAGAGTTCTGAAAGAGACACGCTTGACGGCAGATGTATTTTGAAATTCTTAACATAGCAAACATCTGTGCATGGTGTTACGAAATAAAACGTTTTGCGTCTTCTGAAAAGTAAAGTGTTAAAGAATTAATTATTCTGGAAACTGATGAATCCCATTTATTTATACTGAGATGTGTATGAGTGTCCGGAAGAATGGTGATTTTTACTGGATGAAAATTTATATACCTTACGACGCTATGTTGCGTTTAATCTTTGGCCTATCGAGTTTACGAGAAGTGATGAAAATTGTGAATCTAGGAGCGATTTTTAAAGCGTAGAGATCTGATAGGGCGTATCAGTGAATCATTATCAGTTTTACTATTCAAGAGGAGCCGAAATTTAACACAGATTACTTAATTAATAATTTCCTGCATCTGAGAATTTTAATACGCTTACTGGGTAAATTGTGCTTGCAGATCTTGATGTCAACAGTCATCCTTGGTTCGCATTGCAACGCATAAACCAACAGAATAATTTCTTTGGTTTCAACCATAGAGTAGAAATATCTCTGGAGTGAGCATTCAGAAGCGCAGAATTGATTTTGTGTTGTCAACATACGTTCCCACAATGGTCACGTGATCTCGGGACGCCGTAGATTTGTCCAAGATCTATAAATTTTGAATGTTGTCATATCACTAGTAAAGGCAGATTCCCTTCATAAGTGCTGTGGATTTAGTACAGACGTTTTGCAGGTACCATAGCAGTTTACGCCTGATATTTGAAATAAATTGGGCTCTTAGATTTGTAGAGCAAAATGAATGTGCATGATGTCACAAAAGCTTCACATCAGCATGTATTTACAATGTCTTTCATGTCACATCTCGTAAAGTCGCTTAACACAGTACTGAACGGAGAAATTGGGGTTTAGAGTCACCATCCCTAATATGCATAAAATGTTATAGTATCAGAACTGAGGAGCTAACAATGACAAAATTTGTCAATGGCCGAAGCACACTTTATAATCTATGTGCTTGATCAATGATGTTTGGTAAATTACTGAGAAGTGAGACAACGTTTCAAAACATAGACAATTATTTGCTACGGAAAATATGTACATTCATACACATAAAAGAAAGCTTCAAACGAAATAATGAAGCCTGTTAAACTTATCCATTATGTTTTTCATTACGTAATTAATAACGTCATAAACAACTGTATTTTACTCCTTCATTAAAGCTGACTTTTTTGCTTAAAATGTCATATGGTGGAATTTGCTTCGTCTACTTGTGTTCTTATACATATACATTGTGGGCGTCAGCGCTGTTGTGTTTTCTTAAAACCTAAATAACTTTTCGCCTTCCGATATACGATCTCGGTTGTGTAAGAAAGTGGAAAAAATATCCCAGTCGTCATGGAACATCTCCAATTTGTCACTAAAACAAAGCGCTATTATAAACTAAAGTTTATGAAGATACAACAGTACAAAATCTACTATTATAGGGAGAATAAGCGAGGCGAAAATAGGTTAACTTAAGACGTTAACAGACTGGTACCGTTAAAATTTTCTTCCCGAGAAACCTTGACGTACCGTGAAATGACGTGACATTTCGTTGACGCCCTTTGCGAATGCCTCCATTCGAAAGGTATTGTAAAATGTTTTGCTGTTATGTGACGAGACGTGACGTTACCTGATGGCGGACGCGAATTGGCGCTAAACAATCGACGTCGTCTCTAGATCACGTGACAATTCCAGTTTAATGTTGACAGCATGCACAGGACGCAAAGATATTTCTACTCTATGGTTTCAACTCACATAATTACACAAAAAGATAATTTTTCTGAAACGTTTATACTATTTAGTGTCCACAATTCGACCAATAGAGTGGAGTGAACCTGTCTAAGTAATAATTTTACTAATCTTCGGGTAATTAAAGGTGCGATTAGGGGCGATCTCCATCAGTAAGCTATTGGAACTTAGTTTGCCTACGAGATACGAAGATACACTCGGTCAGAAGAGTCTTTAAGATTCTGAACTAGAATATATCTATAGAGAGATTGCGACGTTCAAAATGGCTCTGAGCACTATGGGACTCAACTGCTGAGGTCATTAGTTCCCTAGAACTTAGAACTAGTTAAACCTAACTAACCTAAGGACATCACAAACATCCATGCCCAAGGCAGGATTCGAACCTGCGACCGTAGCGGTCTTGCGGTTCCAGACTGCAGCGCCTTTAACCGCACGGCCACTTCGGCCGGCAGATTGCGACGTGACTCATACTGAGATAGTAACATCTCACACTCTAAAGAATGTTTCTTTTTAATTTAAGTGGTCATAATCTAATAAAAATTGCAGTCTGCAATTTGAATTATATTCTGAAAGGTGCATGTCCAAGATTAATAGCATATATAAAAATAATGACTTACAGAAACAAATGATTTGGTATTACAAACAGAACTATGCAAATTTCTATTTGTATTTCTTCTTATATGTTTTTAAAGATAGTTTTAGAGCAAGGACGTATATGTAACTCTGAAAACAGTGGAAGCTACAATTTAATTTCTTGTGTTTTGGTTTATGTTACAGTATTATACAGAATTAATCTTGGCTAAATAATGATTTACTAATCCGGAATATCGTCTTGGACTTAAAAGTTTAGCAAAATCCCTCAGCTCACGATACTCATTTATGTCCATAATTTCTAAGGGCTACATTTTTCAGATATTTTCCTTAGAGAAATTTGCTCACTACAGTTAAAAACTTCTTCTCCTCCTATCTACCTTTCAGTTGTATTTGTGTCTATAATCTGCTTCGAAGTAACCAGTAATACAATCTCATATTAATATTTATTTATTGCGTGAATACGAAAGCGAAAATGATGAGAACTCTTCCAATTTTCGCCCCATATTGTGGCTGCATGTTCTATTTAGCTGAACAGAGCTACATTCGTTTCGTTACATGATATCTTTAAATATTTGCGGACCTTATGAAGATGTTTCTAATTATGAGAGATATTTTTTCTTTTCCTTCTTTATTTGCTCTTGCTTCATTTGCTCTGTATGTATATCTTTGAAGATATAGAATTTTTTGTTTGTTTTTATCTGTAATGTGAAATGTTACCATGTTTTACCCCTTTTAACTGAGTATACAAAAATTTGAATGGATGTTTCGTTGTCTTACGTGTAATGTGCTGTGTAAAACTAAATGTAACATGCATCACTGTTGTATGGACTGTGATGCGAGAGCTATATCGATAGTTACAGCGTGACAGTGAAGTCAGTTAGAAGGTGTGCAGTGTCCTGACGTACGCGCGGTTTGTGTTGTGTACTCGTGTTAGACAGAATCACACTAAAATTCATGCCCGCGTTCTTATTTTTCGGTTACGGTATAAACTAAATTTCGACATGGGCGTCATGAAAGGAAATGGTAGACTATGAATACTGTGACAATGCTTAAGCGAATGGGCTGTGAGTGTCGTGGTGAAATTGTTAGAACCGAATTGTTTTACATGCAAGAGATTTGCACGAACTAATGCACTTTGAATTTCTTATCTCGTGTGCAACTTAATCAGTTGCCACGCTTGTTAACAGATTAACTGTCTCCGTGGAGACTCACAAGCTGATTAGACGTGTTGATTCTTATTTCTTCAGAACTGTAAATTCGAGATTGTGATTTCTAACAGTATACGGACTGTAATATCGTGATCAGCGGATGGAAATGAATACTACACTGTTTTAAAACTGTATGTGGAACATTATAAATAGTAACGTGTTTATATGGAACGTTCCAATCGCACAAATGCAAAATTGGATCTACACAACAACAATTACGTTCGACCAGCCTGCTGCAACGTAAAATCCAAGGATAATAAAATATTGCATGGTGGAGCGTATACCAGTCATGAGAATATATCCAGGGCAGTTTCATGAGAAATAGAGCCATAAGAATTATGCCGTCAGAACCAACGAGCTGCCGCTGACGTCACGACACTTCGTCTACAAGAAGATAATCTGCAACCCAAGTGCTCACTCACCTTGTAAAAACTCAAAGAATTTCATGTAGTTTTAAACGTAATTTTTTTTCTTTTGTGGCGGACTTTTCTTCATGCGTACTTTCTTTAGAAATAAATGTAATCGCAGCGTAGTACAGTATGTGTTGAAATTATTGACCTACCACAAACAGTAGTTATTGCTATTTCTCACCTCTATCTTTCTCTTTATGTTATTGTAGCTGTTATTTCATGTGTTTTTACGTATTCTTTTGGAGGTTGTGTTTTCATACATGTGTATATCGTTATTATCGGGCGCATATTCATGCTTGTTGAGGTATGTGTTATTCTATAACTTGCAGCGTCAACCATTAAATTGTGAGGGTCAACGAATTACAGTTAGACGACTAGTCCGCTATTGGTGCAGTACTGGATATAGGTGAGAACTTTGAATCTGACATCTCTGAACTACGTAAACTGCGTTTACATTCAATAAGCAGTCTTATTACGGCATTATCAGTACCAAGTGCGAGTTTATTTGGCTTTTACAGTTATAACTAAAGAAAATTATAGTCGTTTCCTTAGTTATTTACGATTTTATTTTCGGGAGTTTCCGTGTTATGTATCCTTTCGATGTTTGTTGTCAAGCTCTGGCTTGGTTACTTTCGTGAAGTCTGGCAAGTAAAACGGGCTTCTTTTGAGTTTAAATAATCGTAATTCACGGTCAAAATTACACAAAGTAGAACTCTGAGGACTGAAATATTTTCACTTGGGAGTTTTTCTCAAGAGTTAATAAAATTTGTGGGCAAAATCTAGAAGTTCTTGTAACTAAAAGAATGTATTTCCAGAAGTCACATGGGCTGCATGTAAATGGTCATGAATTTTTCGATGACTTCTGGAGCTATCTGCGTTTGAAGCTCCTAGAAAAATGCAGTGGATGGAAACAGGAAATTTAAGACGATATGTCTCGTATTAATCACATTTAATGTTACATTATGTACATAGTCGAAGCGATGTAAAAAAATGCAAATGCAGTAGACGATGAGCTACATATAAAACGTATTATATACAAATGTACAGATATTTATACAGATCAGTTTTGGACAACGTCCACATAAATAATCAACGTCACACTCAGAAATAACACAGAGACGCACGAGTAATGAGAGCTTTGTTCTCGCACTGAGCACCTTAGGTAGCTTTCCGACTGGTGATTTTCAGGTGGACGCCGTTCTTGGTGGCGAGGATAGAAGCCATGGGGTCCAGTGGAAGAGGGATGTCTGTCTCGCTGCAGACGTCCACCTTGTAGTGCGACAACAGGTGCACCAGGCCCAGCTTCGACTGCAGCAGCCCCAAGCGCATGCCTGCAGCAACACCAACATGTTCTCAACCCCGTATACAACGCTACACTAATTACAATGCCAACGTTAAAAATGGCAGTCAAAAAGTTACTGTCATTATCCTTCTTATCCGACCACTGACGTAACGGGAGGGCGGGGAGTCTCATATTTCTTCCTAAATTCACTTTCATGAGCCACAGGGAGGTGGTTTGGCTTGACATATGGTGATCATGATGAATGAAAATTTTAACACATCTGGGTGAGATGGACACTCGTTGGGGTCACAGTGACCTACGCTGTTGTTATTATAACATGTACGTACTTCAGAACGGCAGTGAATGTTATCTCGGTACTCTCATCAGCTTGGATGTGGTCTTTAGACGTTTTTCTTCATCGATCTTGTCAGACGCCAAACTGACACGTAATTAATATCCGCTTCAGAGTAAAAATACGTAAACTATTTTAACTAAATTAATTGGCAGATAGACAGCACAATGGACAGAACCGTTACATTATAATCCCCGCCCCCTCAGGGGAGGCTCGAGTCCAGAAAAAAGAAATGAAGATGCCATGGTGTAGTAGAAATTAACAAACGTTTGTGCTACAGTAAGGAGATATTTTTGTCTCTTTTTAGTGTGTAGCTCGGTTGCAGTACAGTTTACTAGAGCAGACGTATTTTCTGCTGCCTATTCTCTGTATCAAAAATTAAATGAAGCTGTCCTCGATCTGAACTTTGGTGAGTGGGCATTAACGTTCTTCCATGCTTAATACTACTGAAGGTGTTATGCTCTCCTACTACTTTAATTTTTGAACTGACTTACGCAGGCAGTTCTAGAATGACATACAGTGTAACGAAAATCCTAGCCATAATGCAACTTAGCGTTTTTAAGTACAAAAATCATTTTCAGAGCGAGGAATGATCATATTCACATTTGAGATTACCATGTTGTTGGGAAACTATGCAATTTATTCTTCACCCGAGGATCTTTCGCTTTTTCTTTATTTACTTCACCGCAACATAAGTATACACTGCTCAAATCCACAACTTAATCGAGTTATCAATTACATATATCGTGCGCAGTGGCGCGGCGTTTAAAGCATTTGACTCTCTTTCAGGAAGCACAGGATTCCCAAATTCTGAACTAGTAGGCAGTTAATAGAAAAGGCAAATGGAGTGTTCCAATCTCCCGCTGCAGAATCTCCAGTCCTTCTGCACCCAGTCCCCACCACAATTACAGCTAAACTCTGTTGCTTTACCACAGTCTCCCCCATCAGCTCTGCTCCTCAGATATGTCACCTCCAGATTACTTCCAAGATATACAGTCTATGCAACTACTTATATAGATCACCTGGAGAACCACAGCATCTCCAACGTCAACATCTCTAGCAGCACAACAACGCCAGCTCTATAACCATTGCAGTCATTAATCGTTACATCAAGATTGCCTGTTTAACAAAATCTCCATTCTTACTTATTTTGATATTCCTGTTTCCAAATTTGTTGTGTCAAAAATCAGAATGGTTCGAGAGGAGCCATGGTGTTGCTGCCAGCCTCCCCCAATAGAGGAATGACAAACATCAAAGAAAAAAGCAAGTTCTCTGTTCGGATCTGTGAGTCTTCAGAGAGCAATCAAGTGAAGGACGTATAAAAAATATATAAGAAGAAAAACTTCTTATCGATACAAGATCATTACAAATAGAACTGATGCTCAGATTGGCTATAGATGGGCAGGCAATTGATAATGTCTTTATCACTGTCATCTTCCTGTCATGCACCATAAGTGATGTACGTAAATCATAATCTGGACGCCTAGACAGAGATTTCTTGTTTTCCCAGACAGAGATCCAATGTCTCAGTCATTGTAATACTTCTTTCTATAACACAGATGAGGTCTAGCGCTGGAGACGCTTATTACAATGTTCCAAATTAACATGCCAATGGCGAAGGTGGCTGTTGGTAAGCGAAAGTGGCTATTGTTAAGCCAGTAATACGTTTTATCGTTCGATAGTGATATAATTACGTTGAATAGCGAGATTACATCAGAAGAGCATTGCCTGGGTAGCATCGGGGGTCACTTCAGAAGGTTCTTCCTCACCCTCATAAAATGAACATATCCAACAGAAGTGTGTGTGCTGTAGTATAAGTGAGAATTCAGTGTGGAAAATTTAAACAGAAACTAGAAGGTCAAAATCAGTTAAGCATGATGGAATGGATCTACAATTCTGAATCCACTAAATCAACATACTATATTTCCTCATGCTTCACATGAAACTATTTTTTTGTTTACATTCCTCGCCACAGGAATTTAAGTGTAGGGTGTTGAAAATCACAACACAACAGATTTATCAACTTCATATAGGGAGTTATGCAGTACAGTGGTTCAAGTACTGGACTCTCACTCGGAAGGAGTATGGCTCACAAACTCTGAACCCAGCAGAACCCAGCAGGTAGTTAAGAGGAAGGGTTGATATGCACAATCACACCTTAGCAGCACCTCCAATCCTATTGCAAAAAATTCCCACAAGCACACTCATATGTTGCAGTTTTACCCTAACCCTCAAAATGATCCACTGACAATTACCTTCCCCAAGAAACTTCCATATTTCAGCTCTCTTCCCTTTATAGACCATTTTATTCCACACAATTGATTACCCAAAGGTCGTATTCAAGTCCTAGACAGATCACCACCACCCTAGCTCCATAACCTCCACCGCCATTATAATGATTCATCGTCACATCAGGATATCTGTGTAATTAATTCAAACTTTTAATGTTTGTATTTTCAAGTCATTTTATTAAAATCAGAGCTGATGCTCTAATTAGATATGGAGGGCATGGTGTAAGATGTGATCTATAGAAAGGAACCATCTTGTTATCCACTTAAAGAAATTGCAAAAATACACTTATTTAAAAAGACAGCTAAAAGTACCTGTTATGCAATACATTTTATACATTGAAGAATTATTTAGCTAAATCAGAGTAGGGGTTTGATAAAAAAATGTTATACAAATAAATAATAATAATAATAATAATGACTATAAAATATCCAACATTCCACATCGCACCTTCACTTTACGTTTTCTTCCTTCTTTTTTTCCTTTCTAGAAATACTTATCCCAAGCTATGCATAGCACAATGCTAACACCTCTTCCTCTTTCTGAGGTCAACATCTCACTCATTATGGAGGGATGCTGACTCAGTGTTTCAGGATAGTAAATGGGAAGTTGCAGTACAGACAATGCCCCAGAGATCACCAGTGTGTGTGTGTGTGTGTGTGTGTGTGTGTGTGTGTGTGTGTGTGTGTGTGTGGTGAGTGAATGTTATGAAACAATGTATGTAAAGTGTGTGCAGTGACTGATAGTGAGATATGAGTGAACAATGTGGCATTACATTATTTAATAAGTTATTTGTAAAAAAAGTATTGTATACCAGGAGTAAATCTAATGATTGTCTCTAAGTAGAAGTCTGTAAATATATGTGTATAGGAATTAGCTTATTTTAAATTGATATAAATTTGTAAATACTTTGACATGTCCTATATCCTTGTAAAAAGAGATCTACGGATGAATAAAGCTACTACTACCACTACTACTACTACTACACTTTAATGAATTTATGGAGGCCAAAGTCAGGATGGGTAGACTGAGAGATGGGGATTTGAACTCTTGTCTTCCTGCATATAGATGCAATATCCGAAACACTGTGCTGCTTTGTTACATAACCGGGATTAAACGTGCTCCTCAGGTCAAATTAAAATATTTTTTGAACGTAGCAGTGGCAGAAGCACATGCAAGTTCACGAATAAGTGGGTTTATTGGCCAATCGTGGGATAATTACGTTGAGTAGTACTGGAATTATGGGTTTAGCACGTCGTCTTGCCTGCATAGAAAGTAGCAATGGATAGTTAGATTTGAGCAGATTTGAACTGCTCTGATTAAACGAAAATTATCAGCAGCAGTGGGATTCGGCAGTATAAGTGAGAGTTCCATGTCGAAATGTACTTATAACCTAGCTGATCAAAATCAATTAAACATATTAATATGAACCTGGAATTGATAGCACAGTAAAGCAACATAAAAAGTAGACTACATTCCGTATCAACAGTCCTCGGAAGGCCCAATGATACCGACCGACCGCCGTGTCATCCTCAGACAATAGGCGTCACTGGATGTGGATATGGGCAGACGTGTGGTCAGCACAGCACTCTCCTGGCCCTTGTCAGTTTTCGTGGCTGGAGCCACTACTACTCAATCATGTAACTCCTCAGTTGATCTCACAAACACTGAGTGCACCCTACTTCCCAACAGCACTCGGCTGACGTAGACAGTCACCCATCGGAGTGGTAGCTAAACCCGACAACTTCGGTGATCTGACAGAAACCAGTGCTACCACTGTAAGCAGTTGGCACCAAACACATACATTACCTCAATTTCCTTGACAAAAAAAGATAGTGAAATCATGGAAGTTGCATAACTGACCTATGCAGAAGCGCGGACCCTCGCCGAACGGCATGTAGACGAAGGGGTGCAGCGACGCCTTGGCCTCGTCGGTCCAGCGGTCCGGGTCGAATCGGTGGGGCTCCGGGAAGTAGGTGGGGTCGTAGTGCAGGCTGAAGGCGGGCACCATCACCACGACGCCCGGCTCCAGCAGCGCGCCCTTCTCGGCCTCGCCGTCGGCGCCGGGCAGGCGGTACGGCCGCTGCACCTGCCGCGTCAGCGTCGGCACCGGCGGGTACTTGCGCAGCGTCTCTGCAACGGCGCCGAGCGTCCCGTCACCACACGCAGTGTGGGCCGCCAGGTGTAGGGAAGGTCAGAGGAAACAAGTGGGGAACCAAGGATAGGTAACTGGATTCTAAGCGACAACCAATTACTGGGACTGACAACTGTCTTAGAGAGGGTTGGGTTGTTTTGGGGGAAGAGACCAAACAGCGAGGTCAGCGGTCTCATCGGATTATGGAAAGGATGGGGAAGGAAGTTGGCCCCTTTCAAAGGGGCCGACTTTTGGGGAAAGAGACCAAACAGTGAGGTCTTCAGTCTCATCGGATTATGGGAAGGATGGGGAAGGAAGTCGGCCATGCCCTTTCAAATTAGTCATCCCGGCATTTACTTGAGGCGATATAGGGAAATCACGGAAAATCTAAATGAGGATGGCCGGACGCGGGATTGAACCGTCGTCCTCCTGAATGCGAGTCAAGTTTGCTAATCACTGCGCCACCTCGCTCGGTGTCGTAGAGATAGACGCCAACTGTTAGCAGTAAAACAGATTATATCGCTACGCCTCATCAATGACAGTGCACAGTTTTGCTCTTGTGTGTGGTATAGGTAAGAAAACTGGCAATGCATGCATCTGTCAAGTTGGAGGCAACAAATGGAGAGTTGCTACGAAGTAATTGCAGACAACATTTTAACCAGAAGACATATATGTATTCAAAAAATATGAATTACATCAACGACTTTTGCTTCATCTGTTCCATTTGCTGAGTATTTTAAAAGAAAGTGCTCAGGTATGTTTTGCACCACCTACACATTAGCGAACATAACGTAACCGTTATGAAAGTAAAAATAAAATCAAAAACACTCTGAAATAAAGACAAACAAGAAACAAACTAGCCTGTTTGGAATTTTACATTTTTGTCCACCTGTGAAATATAAATCTCCTCTTGGGTAATATTCAATACCGTGGTCTTTCATCCCATCCATTCTAACACGTTGGATCATTGTTGAAGTACAGTCTTCAACTCTTTGAGGGTGGCACTACTATAATGTAATGGCTGAGACGAATTTCATTGACTACGCACTGCAATTATCAACAGTTTCCAGGCATGCACAATGGGTTTCGTGTCATTTCATTCACCTGAATCTTGCCCTCTGGAAGAATGTGTTTTCGAGATGGGTTTGATGGGTTAATGCATTGAAAGACGGATCCAGCACTGAAATATTAACTGTAGAGCTGGACAAGAGATTGGAGAAACCTGTCCCAACACTGTACAGTCCTCATGCTATCCTTAATAGCCACGAGAAGCGTCTGACTTATGTACGTTGTTGTACCATCCCATAACACGACTGGCTCACACCCCTGCTTATCTCGTAAGACTGCATGCCTGAGACGTACATTGGTACCTGGCCAGCCGCTCCTTATTTTACAGGAATGAACAATCGTCAGGCAAATCCTTCTCCCTCCACACATCGATCTTGTGATAATTGGGACGAAAGCAATTACTGTATATTATACGTAGTAAGGACAACAGCATAAGCTGTGTTTACTGAATCTGTTCAGACACGAGCAGTTTCTGTGTACTGGAACAACCAATAAAACCAGTATATGAAGGTGATAGTGTTGTCCTTACTACGTATAAGACTCCCACGCCGATCTATGGGATGATCCACATCTCATTCAGTGGGTTTCCTTGCTCACCTACTTCCTGCACCCACAGTACAGGACACCTAGAAGCCAAACTGATTATGTGGAGATTCTTGTGTCTCGTGAGAAGGCAACACAGCCGTTCCAGTTTCTACTACAGTCGCAGGTTCGAATCCCACCTCGGGCGTGGATGTGTGTGATGTCCTTAGGTTAGTTAGGTTTAAGTAGTTCTAAGTTATAGGGGACTGATGACCACAGATGTTAAGTCCCATAGTGCTCAGGGCCATTTTGAACCGTTCCAGTTTCCTTTAGAATTCAGCGCGCAACTCTGTTGTATTTTGTTCTGGGAACAAATGAGACTTAATTTGAAGGCAGCGTTTGCCAGCTCATGTAGTTCACCAATGGCGATCACCATGAGCCAGATCTTCAACATTTAGCGTTCCTCAGTAGCGGATGGATATTCGAGTGACGTCTTTGTTGGGTTCTCCAATTTGGCGGAGAACTTCCCGGCCTGACATACCTTAGTGCTGTGAAGCTGCATTTCGAACACAGACTGTGTTTTAAATGATCCTTCAAGGGACGCTGACAGACTCAACACTGTATGCAAGCCGCTGGTCTCGTTCACGAGTGAAGACAGCACGCTCTACTGAGCTGCTCTGAAAACGAAGGTTTATCGAGGCCACACCGGCTTGATAAGTCTTTCCAATCCGTAGAAGAATTTCTAAATGTGTACTGTTATAGAGTTACGAATAAAAAATCTAGCCTAAGATTCACGAGAAAGGAAGTCATGTAAGTTGCAAGTATGGTGCCATATTTTTCACTGAGAAAAGTTCAAACAAAATGACACGTTTAACATCGCACTTATCATTCATGCAACATCAAATGATTAAAATGTAATGAATACACGAACACTTTCGCATGAATCTAAATAAAGCTCGAATGCACTCGAAACTGTAAGAGTGGACGTGTTACCTGACAGCACTCTGTCGAGGTACTTCATCTTCGCGAGAGAGTCGTACGAGATCTCGCCGCTCTCTGCCAGCACGGAGTCGATTTCCTTCAGCACCCGCTGCTGGATGTCCGGGTTGACTGCCAGCTCGTAAGCAGCGAAGCTCATCGTGGTCGACGACGTCTCGAAGCCGGCGATGTAGAACAGGAAGGCCTGCGCCGACACTTCGTTCTCCGACAGTTCTGCGAAGCAAAGAAATTGGCATTTGTAAATACGGACAATTCAGATTCTCTCTTCACTAGATAGGACAGTATCTCGTATTCCACGGATAGTTTCCAGTGAATATATGTGGCATGTAGGATTCGACAGTGAAACATTTGCCAAGCCTAAGTACTGTTACAGGTACATATGCCCTCTGTGCCGTACGCTTGCCACGTTTGGACGAGGTTAGTTTCGGTCGGTCACGTAGAATTTCAGATTTATCGAAGAATCATGCAATGACATTTTTGCATCAGCGTCATTCATTAATTTTACCCAGGCAAAAGAAAACTAATAAGTAAGACTAAAAAATAAGTTCAATTTCCTCTTCCGTTTGTACGAAATCCTGCGTCTGATGTGTGGATTCTCTGTCCCACGGCTAACAAGACGCAACACTACATATACGAGGGCCGTTCAGAAAGTAACCTCCGGTTGATTTAAAAAAATACACCAAGTTAAATAAAAATATTTTAATATATACATCTCACAACTACATCTTTGCACTATTTTTCTACATAGTCTCCATAGCGATTGAGGCACTTATCGTATCTCTTCACAAGCTTTGAAATTCCTTCTGCATAAAAATCACCCGCTTGTGCCTGGAGCCAGCCTGTGACCGCATCTTTGAGCTCTTCGTCGTCATCAAACCGCTGTGACCCGAGCCATTTCTTCAAATGCATGAAGAGGTGATAATCACTTGGCGCCAGGTCTGGGCTGTAAGGTGGATGGTTGATAACGTCCCACTTGAAGGACTCAAGAAGGGCCGTTGTTCTGCGAGCAGAGTGAGGACGGGCGTTATCGTGCAAAAAAACGATACCGTAAGTCAGCATACCACGGCGTTTGTTCTGTATAGCCCATCGTAACTTTTTTATTGTTTCACAGTACACGTCTTGATTAATGGTCGTACCACGTTCCATGAATTCAACCAACAACACCCCTTTGGCATCCCAAAACACCGTTGCCATCAGTTTTCTGGCAGAAAAATCTTGCGAGGCTTTTCTTGGTTTGGTAGGCGAATTTGAATGTGCCCACATCTTTGATTGTTCTTTTGTCTCAGGGTTCACGTACTTAATCCAGGTTCCGTCACCGGTCACGATTCTGTTTAACAATGGTTCTCCTTCGTCCTCATAACGTGACAGAAAGTCTAATGCAGAGGCCATTCTTTGAGTTTTGTGGTGGTCGGTAAGAATTTTGGGCACCCATCATGCATAGAACTTACGGTAACCCAATCTTGCTGTCACTATCTCGTACAAGAGTGTCTTAGAAATCTGTGGAAAACCAGTAGACAACTCCGACATTGAGAAACGTCGATTTTCACGAACTTTTGCATCAACTGTCTGAACGAGTTCGTCAGTCACCAATGATGGTCTACCACTCCTCTCTTCATCATGAACGTTTTCTCGTCCACTTTTAAATAAACGTACCCATTCACGGACAACTCCTTCACTCATAACTCTTGGTCCATACACGGCACAAAGCTCACGATGAATAGCTGCTGCAGAATATCCTTTGGCTGTAAAAAACCTTATGACAGCACGCACTTCACATTTGCCGGTTTTTTCTATTGCAGCACACATTTCAAACTGCCACAAAAACTAAACTAGCGCAGGTACGACGTTCACTCGACCACGGCTTGATGCCGACTGACCTGTTGAGTGCGTGAACGCACAAATGGCGTCGCTACTCCCCCCACAACCCGCACTGTGTCCAATCGGAGGTTACTTTCTGAACCGCCCTCGTACAATATGAGGTTTTCGCCTCGTTCCTTTTTGTTCAAGGCAAAACTCTCTAAATATATCAGCTGTTGAAGCCAACACAAATGCACATAGTGATTTTTGTGAAATAGAGTAGGTCAGACTTTTATTTAACGTGGGTATTCCTAAATTTGTTTTAATAGTTGAAGGAAACCACCTCAGGTTTATTATTCTACATTTATTGTGTTACGAGCGGTTTCGTTCGTCGAACATCTTCAGGTCACATGAAACTGTCTGTAAGCCTAACAGCACACTCCAGTCGACCTGAACATTCAGTAAGACAGTGCATCATCCCATCTCTCCCGGCTTCTGAGAGGGTGCTTTGTGGGCCATTCCACGTACACGACGGTGTCTCCCAGGCCACCAGACCTCAATTCTGTTGATTAGATTTGGATATTATCGACGGAAATATGCGAACTTTAGTCCAAGCTCTAAGCAGTCTGCTTGTGATGTGGAGTTGGGCGATAATGGACCACGATGTGTATCTCCAATATTTTCTCGTCTCATTGATCCATAAGACGATGCGTTGCCTCCTTCATCAGGGCGAAATGGGGTGCTACATGCTATGAGTGCGTATGCACTTACTGTACTATTCGGGTATCAACAGACACATTTATTCGTAAATTAATAACCAAACAAGTTGGTACTTACTCCAGTCAGTGCCTCCTTGCTTCTCGCCTTCGACGAAACCCTTAGTGTGAAGCTGGATGAACAGGTCCATGAAATCGCTCCTTCTGATGGCATTTTCTAAGCGATCGTGGAGTGTCTCCTTCACCATGTTGTCGAAAAACTGAAGTGCATTGTTCCTGGGAGCTATGGAACTGAAATGTAAAAAGGAAAATTGTGGAATGCGTCACAAAGAAAGATTCTTGTATGAGTAGCTACGAACTGTGTGTGTTACAAAATTTGAATCGAAAAAGTCGGGAAACGGCCTAAAGCTGGCAACAGCAAGATCATTTCTGTTACTTATTTAAGTCAGACATTTACACAAATTTTATTTTTCATAGTTCTGTTTCTTTGTTTGCAGTTGTGTGTAAGGAAAAGTTTGTAATAGAACCGTGCTAGTGGGCTTCACGAGTCTCAAATTAAAAAGGAGAACAGTGGAACAGATCACGTGTCTGCAATAATGACCAGATAAAGCAATGCGAGAAATCACACAAATAAAATCAATCTGCAGAAATTATCTGACTTGATCTGGCCTTAAACTATTAAGAATATACAATTTATCGTAAAGTCTTCTTTAACACTTGGGAACTCAACAGTCGTATATTGAAATATTCCCCTCAGTATGTACAAAAGTTCGTACGCATTGAATTTGGACAGTTCAATATATAGTTTTCGTGACAATAACATCAACATTTATTGCAGTTAAAACTCATGTCTGGAACACTGTACACGGATGGATAAGGCTATAATTAGTTTTCTTGGACTGGAGTGGATGTCGGTTGTATTTACATTGAGAGAGTATTTGGAGACTGTGCTGAACATGTATCGTACAGAGCCAGTAGTGAATCAGGATAATAAGTGAGGGGCGGAAACGAGATGGTTCGTATCGAGTTCGAGGATCGTAAAAAAATACGGACAGATGTGTCGAAGGAGGGGCAAGAGACATATAAAGGTCTGGGATAGGTTATGTGATGGAAAGGGCAAGCAGATGCGAATTCCGAGAAGCAGTACAATGCGTCGTAGAATTTGAAAGTAATGATGTAATACTGCGTAGAGATAATCAGTGTGAAGTTTATATAGAGCAATACGTGTGACTTGAACGCTTTAAAAATATGGACGATCTTCGGGTAATGCACTCCCCACATTCAAGTGACAATAAGTTTGGGGACCTTTAGCTACAAGCATCGTATTTGACGTTAGAAGGTAATAGATACATATTATTTTACACTTTGAGGTTGGTGCGAGAACTTTTTGAAAACAGCGCTCACTCCACAGGAGAATGAAAGATTTCTGGAAACAATCTGTACGGTGTGGAAGAGTCACTGCTCAGTGATGCCGTTTCTCCTAGGACGGTTAGTCCACCACGGGATGCAGTACAGCCTAGTTGTATGTGGAACCAGGAACGCTGGAGAGAGATACTGTCAGAATTGAAGCTATAGAGGGGGTCGTGAGTTGTATCTGAATTCTAACCCAGCAAGAATATTGTCTACGAAGGCAACAGTCTGAGTAGTAGGACTTTTCAGTAAGGCACACAGTTTTAATGGTTGGTTGTTTCGGGGAAGGAGACCAGACAGCGAGGTCATCGGTCTCATCGGATTAGGGAAGGACGGGGAAGGAAGTCGGCCGTGCCCTTTGAAAGGAACCATTCCGGCATTTGCCTGGAGCGATTTAGGGAAATCACGGAAAACCTAAATCAGGATGGCCGGACGCGGGATTGAACCGTCGTCCTCCCGAATGCGAGTCCAGTGTCTAACCACTGCGCCACCTCGCCCGGTCACAGTTTTAATGTTAGTAAGCTTCAGGAGAGCTTTAAACTATCTGGTAGACTCCATGAAGACGAAACAGTAACATGGTACGATCTACAGGTATTACCTAGGTGCTGAATGAGTTCGGTATCACACCTACACCTGACTGTTCCAAACTGCGGACAAGAATAATGCACAGACGAACAACGCAGCATTCAAGAGGTGTTGAGCAAAGAATAGATTTGAAGGCACTAGAAAGGAGATTCTGATATGAAATTAGTCAACAAAAAATAATGTATAAAAATTTCTGAACACTTTCAGAGTACTTGTATAGCCCAGACTGTCAGTTTAAATGTGGAAACAGTTCCCTAATTAAAAAAAAAGTCAGTTACTTACTCGAGGTACCGCTTAAGCGGAGGCGTAAAGATTTCGGTGGCGATTTCCTTGAAGGGCCTGGCCCGTGGCTGGAAGAGGATGCGGCCCCACATCCTGAAGTCGCAGTCCGGGTTTCTCTGGCAGTTGAGCTTGACGCCGAAGGCGAGCGTGGCGATCACCTCCGTGGTGTAGAGGGCGAACACCTCTCGGAACTGCAGCACCTTGCCCGCCCGCGCGGCGTCCGCCAGCACCTCCACCATCTCGCTGCCGCACTCGTTCAGCGTCTGCAAATGAATCGCAGCTTTGGGTGAGTCCTCCACGTCAGACTCGACTCCTCACACAGTCCCTATTTCATCTTGTTAATAACCACAAACCAGCTATCGATCTGTCCCTTGACTTCCAAAACCCCTTGACTGTGTATGGCATTATAATCTCATTCTCAGACTCTAGACCCAAACAGTTACATTTAACTACGTCAACTAGTGGCACCCGCCGCACACAATAATCCACCACATTTAACCATTAACAGCCCCCAACGAATTACATCTGTGTCCAAGGGTTCGTCTAACCTTCATTTCTATATATCCTTGGCACTACTGAAATGGTTAAATCACCACAGCTGTGTGCCAAAGACCCTATGAACATCATAAAAATCCCACCAACACTGGATGAAGCAACTTACATCTTCGTGAAACACATTAGCCCTTAAGATGAGCTCTACTAAAATCCAATAACCTACAGGAGAGGGCACACCATGACGTCCACCCCTACATTTACATCAACACGTACAGCTAACTAACACGACAAAATATCTCGGTAAACTTTCTTAAATTACCAGTCGACGCCCTTCCCCCACCATACAAACAATATTAATCTCAATGTAAACTAGAACTACTAATCATCCAAACGTCGGAATTGCATCCCTTCACTATCCTCCACACCTACAAAGCCTTCAAATCACCTATCCTCCTCTATAGAGCCACCTAGGTTTCTAATCCACCAAAACACCCCACTTCCAACGCCAGATGCACTCTATCTTGCTTTCAGCTCGTAATTATCCTCCTCTACAGTAATCATGTATCGACTCATCAAATTACCTTCCATCCTCATCCATACTGATCGCCTGTGCTTACATTTTGTGCATCCAAGAAGACAATCCCATGAATCGCATTACGCTAACCCTCACCTCCTAATTGTCAATACTGGTATAATTTTGCACCCCTATATCCATCCACACATTGCACCGATGCTTAATGTGAGTCTCTTTCTTCTTAACTATACTTAAACTCCTGTGTCTCACCACGACTTGTGTCTCAGTGCACGTAAATCAACATTTCATTCACCGTAGTCTAGTGGCACAATACTCCTTACGTCCCCATGAAGCCAGTCAACTTAAGCTCGCCTAATTTATTCTTTCCGTTGCAATTCCTATCAAGTCAGCGAAGTGCAATACTTCCTTAAGTAACTTCATCATCTTAGAAACACAACTTTTGAAGCCTGCAGTACTCCCTTTAATAACTTCATCATTTTAGAAGCACAGGTTTGAAGTCTACAGTGACTATAGTAGTTTTAATAGGGACAATGTAAAACGTTAGTTTAATATTCTTAGAACAATAGAAACATTCCATTTTCTTTTTATATTTACATCAAAACACGTATTTCAAAATTTTGCTGGTTGAAGGGCGTAATAGTAGCACACTGCCAGTCACACTCACCCGTCAGGGACGAGGGACTAAAATAATAATAAAAGAAAAATGGCCACAATTTTAATCAGTGTCAATGGGACCTTAACTATCGAATTTCCAAGATATGGCGGCAAGAGTCGGATGTTAATGGCACAGAAGTACCTTGTTTGGCTGCCTAATCCTTCTTGGGTGCCAAAGTTTAAAAATAATTACCCTCAGTCACTTCATTGTTTTATTAAGTATCTAAAACAATTTTTGTCACCATTTGATAAATTACTCATCTTCGTTCACCAGAGTGACAGTGTGTTTATAGATAGCAAGTACTAACACAGAGTGCGTTATATCTTATATCTATTTTTTTCACATGTGACATTTTCACCTGTATTTATGTCCTCTCACAGGTAATAAAACTCACAGTAGTTCAGGGTTGGACAAATACCCGATAATCTTACTATCATCCCAAGTAGAAGCAGGAAAATACATGACAGGGCACGTTAAAATTTTCTGTAGTCATTGCAGCATTTGCTCACCTGGAACGTGTGCTTCAGCTTGCCACTGGTAAACAGTGGGCTGAGTTTGTTGCGCAGACGGCGCCATCGATCGCCCTTCATGAAGAACAGCTGACCCTCCAGTATTGGGTCATCTAGAGGGACAGGTTCTCGGTCGGTGAAGAAGTCAAAGTCCTTGACCAGTATTTGACGAATGAGATTTGGGTCGATGACCAGCAAGCGGGGCTCAAGTCCACGGTAATAGCCCACGTAGCGCTTATCTGAAAAAAAAAAATCCAATTAGTCACTGTTAAAAGTCCTGGTTGGAATTTACTCTGAGCATTCCAACTGCTATATGACCTGTGTCTTTTAAAATGTACCGGCCAATTGCCTCAAGGACGAAATGGTTGTCACGGTTCATTAAATGGAATGAAAATACAGTGATTTTACACTTAATATTTACACAATCACATACAAGTTCCGTACTGTTCACTGGTATCGCATACCGTTGAGCATCATTGGAGCAACATCAGGATATCAGAATGGTTCCCATGTGATGCTTATGGCGTCAGTTAAGGCCTATGTCAAAACTGAGAACTGTCTTTGAATCAAATTGTCGTTCGTACGGTTTCAAATGGCACTGAAGGCCAGTTTACTTTACGATTCAGTGGATAAAAATAAAATTCACGGACCATCTCATACTGCTGCTTCTGTTCGTATGCAAATCGTGTTAATAAAGTACACATTGTATTGTCAAATGTAAACCGGGGACCTAGAAACGACGGAGAGGCTCCGTCCCCGCCGCAGCCGCAGTGGTCCGCAACCCTACGACGACTGCCGCAGTCCACTTCACCCCTCCGCCGCCCCACACCGAACCCAGGATTATTGTGCGGTTCGGTACCCGGTGGACCCCCAGGGAACTCTCACACCAGACGAGTGTAACCCCTATGTTTGCGTGGTAGAGTAATGGTGGTGTACGTGGAGAACTGGTTTGCGCAGCAATCACCGACATAGTGTAATTGAGGCGGAATAAGGGGAACCAGCCCGCATTCGCCGAGGCAGGTGGAAAACCGCCTAAAAACCATCCACAGACTGGCCAGTTCACCGGACCTCGACACAAATCCGCCGGGCGGATTCATACCAGAGACCAGGCGCTCCTTCCCGCCCGGGAAGCCGTGCGTTAGACCGCACGGCCAACCGGGCGGGCTAAAGTACACATTACTCTCATTAGATTCTTTTGTGTGATGAAGAATGGTTTGAATATCACTGTCCTTTACGACGCAAGGTAGTACTGGAGATGGTATGGTCTTACAAGTTACATCCTTGGGCAGTTGTAGGGCGGCCTAATAGTTTTATGCCTATTGCAAATCACATTGCTACTTAATATTTCGCATACATACAAATCATGCCAAAGGTCAGAAAAACAGTAACCGACAAACAAAATTCTATGAACGACTGAGGTTTGAACCCCAAAGGCAAATACAAAATATGTAAACTTACTGATTTCAATGTCTAGACTCTAGAGCAGGGGTTCCCAACAAAATTTTCTCGAGGACTCCCTCATCGAGCATGATTGGTACCTTGTCATATCACAGTATCAAGTACCTAAAAAATCCAAATAAAGAGTCTTTTTATACGTTTTCTATTTTTGGTACTTAGAAAAGACATTGTCATATTCATTATGGAAAAAATATTGAGCTTAAAACTGCTCATGCAGGAAGCGGCCAAAACAAAAAATCTATCATACGAAATATATTTAATATATTTTTTATTCTAATAGCATCTTGCGGACCCCTCTGGCATAGAGCACGGACCCCTGGGGGTCCGCGGACCACCTGTTGGGAACCACTGCTCTAGAGAGTTGGCAATTGATCTTTTCATTAAAACGTAGCTCATTTAAATGTGATGCTGCAGTCGATAGCTTTTCGCAGATACGATGATTTCTTCTCTGTAGTGCGTCTGCAGCTTGTGGTGTAGTGGCTATCGTTGCTGCCTCGGGATCACGGGGTCCCGGGTTCGATTCCCTGCCAGTTTGGTGATTTTTCTTTGCCCGGGGAGAGGGTGTTTGTGTTGTCCTCATCATTCTTGACAGTGGCTAGATTTGATTGTGTAAATATTGGGACTTTGTACGGGCGCTGATTGCCGCGCAGTTGAGCGCCCCACACACCAAACATCATCATCATCATCATGTGTACATACCTCTGAACTGACTATAGAGTTCGTCAAGGTCCTCTGACAGCATTTGTTTCTGCAAGATGGACTTGTAACAGTTTCCAAACGGCGTCCAGGGTCGCGACTGTGGGGCGCCCTTCTCTGTCCAGTAGCTGAAGTGCCGGAAGTAGCACACCCACAGCACCAGCGCAGCGGCGATCACCACGAGGCCCAGCTCGTCCATCCACGATTCCAGCTGCACCACCATGGTGAGGGTCTGGTGTAGGCTGCGGCTATCAAGGCGATCCTGAACTCTGCGAATGGTAAACAGATGCTACTATAAAATCAAAGTAGATCAGCTGAACTGATGGTGTGGTCGATTAAATAAACTACTTCGGTTCAGCACTAACTGACTGCTCCTTTATACTCGTTAGTGAACATGTAATCAGTGGAGGATACACAATGAGAATATAGTGAAATGTTTTAGCCAACAGCAGATTCACAGATATACCTTATATTAATGTATAAAATTTAGTTTTAGTTGTGTTTATCAATAATAATATTATGAGTCAGGTGCCAGCCTGATCTGCGAAATAGTTTTTTTATATGACTTCTGTAATTTCCCATTGTCATAATGTCTGCGTTTCATTCAAATGAAGAGGCTGGAATATAGTACTGCGATACTGTTATTTGTTATGGACGTATTATCACAAACGCAAATACGAGCATAAGGAGTAGCTGGCTATAGTAAAATCGTCGTAAAAAGATCCTTGCCAACGAGCAGCAGTGTTACCACCTCTCAGCTGCGAAGTGCTAATGGCTGCAGGCGAAACAAGTAGTTGTGTATAGAGCTGAGGCGTTGCCGTAGTGATGTACCTGTGCATAAAACGCGTCATGTGATTGGTTGAGGTAGGCACACTGATGCACCAGGGTCAAGCTCACTGCAGTCAGGGATTTTCTTTGCCTGACTCTCCCATAGCTTCGTGGTAACAAATGCAACTCAGCACGTCGTTGTTAACGGCGAGCAATCGTAGAACGTGAAAGGTACACAATGTGTGCTGCAAGGGAGTGTTATAGGGCCATTGATGCAGGTTTACAATGCGTCTCCTTTCAGTACTCAGTAAATAGGCGGTTGAAGTAAAAGGAGAACACGTTGGAAGAACACAGTGTCGTATTGGGTGATCATAATGCAGGTTTCTTATATGTGGTACCTTATTATGTACACACATCAATGGGATGTACGAAGTAGCTAATGCAGCAGGTATGTTAAGATCATACAAGACGACAAAAATAAAACTGGCCCGGAAAATATTTACGATAAGAGGGATGTGGGGTTGACCCTTGTTAATGAACGTCACAGAAGATGCTGTAAATGGCCATCACTGACTTCGGTCCCGCCCTATGCCCGACTTATCAAACTGTGAGACATGCGTAGCAACTCTGTCTGAAAGAAGGCAGCAATAGCATTTTCAATGTTCTGCTGCAGCTTTCTCGGTCTGTGAGGGGTGCACCTGACCGTTTAGTTTGGCCCACGGGTAAAAAATCACAGGGAAAGAGATCAGACGACCGAGGTTGCCAAGGTTGCTAATTATCTTCTCGTCACCGAAGATCTCATGCTCTTGTAATAAGGCTGTAAAGGCCCTGTGTGATATAGTTTCGTATTGCTGAAAATATTCATACAGTCGTTCATACTCTGCGAGTTGATCCACATATGGATTAAATAATTTCTAGACGCGCTAGTTACCACTAACAGTTTGTCGAAGGAATGGTATTACAATATGAAAATCAGACACTGGGCACTAAACAGCAACTTTGAGAATATGCAACGGCTCTTGAAATTATTGTTAGGCGCTTCAGTCTGGAACCGCGCGACCGCTACGGTCGCAGGTTCGAATCCTGCCTCGGGCATGGATGTGTGTGATGTCCTTAGGTTAGTTAGGTTTAATTATTTCTAAGTTATAGGGGACTGATGACCTCAGATGTTCAGTCCCGTAGTGCTCAGAGCCATTTGAACCATTTTTAATTATTGGTAGGAATTATCTGATGCACTATGGTGCATGCTCAGTGAGTTCTCATAAAGTATCATCTGAAGAAGTAAATAACTGAGGAAACAAAAGTTCTGGTTCTATTTCAATTAAGAACCACTAGCAGAAATCAGCAGACGGAAGTTCATGTAGACACTGCAACTCACTGCAAATTTGTAAGGATGTATATGAAGGCCCATTTTGATAATGTTTTGACACGACAGTCTCTAAATTTCCACTTGCACAGATAAACGTCGTTGAGTTTTCGTCAGACTTTGTTCCATGCTTTCCTTCAGTTGAGCAGTATTTTCTGGTTCTCTAACCCTTTTCTACAGTTACGACTCTTATTCGCTGCCGAGCCCATTTCAAATCATTTTGGCAACGTTGTTTTAACATGGGCACGAAATACGTCTGCTCCTCTCATTCACTCAGACCTAATGATACAGCGAAGTATTCAACACAGAGCATGAGGGAGATGGGCAGGCGCAGACATATGACAGCAACGGATCAATCCATCGCGAAATAATATTTTCTAGCACTAGCAAGAGTCAGTCCTGCGGCACTCTTTCTGAGTTAGTTTCATTTTGTCTAATCTATATACGTAATTGTATACAGGGTGTAACAGGCATAACGATGATGAGTTTCTATACTCCGAGGACCGTAGGGAACGATGCGGGAGTCCCGCACCGCCGACTAGGCAAGGTCGTAGCGGAGGTGGTTTGCCATTGCCTTCCTTCGACCGTAATGGGGATGAATGATGATGATGACAACACAATAACACCCAGTCATCTCGAGACAGGAAAACTCCCTGACCCCGCCGGGAATCGAACCCGGGACCCCGTGCGCAGGAAGAGAGAACGCTACCGCAAGACCACGAGCTGTGGACAACAAGCATAAGTGCAAATATTTCTACTGGTGACTGAGAAAGGTGTACTGAACAACATTACATCAGTATTAATACATTTGCAGGCTCATAATTGTAGCTGTTACAAGTCGCATGTTTTCAGGTTAGTTAAAACCTCCAAATAAATGTGGCAAGAGCAAGCCATAAATGCTTATTTTCACCTGGGCATCAGGTCAGGAGTTGAAGTGTGGACGCATTGACCCAAAACGGTTACTTTATAACGATAGACGTAATCTACTTAGTGGTTCTGTTATGGCCATGCAGAAAATATCAGTGACATGTTTGTGGAAAGACTGTTCGACAGAGAAGAAACAACCAACACATTGATGTTTGTACAAAGATCGATTCCGCAAGAGGCATAAAGTGGCACCATTTCTGATCGTACATTAGTAATAGATGTTGATTTCAGCTTACTAGTTGTTGGTTAACTGGGTTCTGTGCTTCCTGAAAGTAGCAGAGATAAAGATCCATGCGAAATAATGTTATTTACATCAGCGAAAAATTACGTTGAAAACTATTGCATCAAGTCACTCGACATAATAGCTCTTAGATTTTCTGTCCATTAATGTGCCAGGCCTTTTGAATAAATGTAAAGTGAAATGGATGGTTAATGACCTAAACGCTGGTGCCACGCAGAAGATTAATGAGATCGAAAAAAATTGTTATGTAGAAATAAGAATGATTTTGTTTAGAATATCCGAGGAGACGCAGACGCAAGTGTCAGATTACACAGGCAGTCAAACACAAACATACTGCGCTAGAGAAGAAACTGTGCAGGAGCTATGGGCTCACCATGAAATGATCTCTAGCCTCCCAAACTGCTTTACTGTATCAGGAACACATACGAAGGCTCGGATTCTTTCCGCCATATGCAATCCTAGTGTACAACACTTAAGACAGCGTTTGCTGCGAACTTGTGTTCGTCAGACACTTACCACGTGCAGTACTGAGATATCTTCGTGTGGTTGGCTTAGGCAGCTTGGTGTGGTGCGTTTTCTGCTCTGACTGGCGTACCGACAGAGCGTCCGTGTTTATACAAGCTCGGCGTGATCAGATAGCGAGATAAACGACAGAGAGATGGTGCAAACAAACAGGAAACCGGTAATCAAGTACGTTCACAATCTCACACTTTCCTAGCATTTATCGCCAAGTAAGGGATCCAATGTTTTATGTGATATGGCAGTTTCTTAGTACTTAACTTCATGGCCGGAAGCCCGTCATGTAGCCACATACTTCAGTTATCTTATCATAGGGAAGTCGTGAGGGTCAGCTGTCTGTAAATCGTGTGAACTGTTTTGTGTGGATCCTATTTTAACCATTTGTGTATCGTACAGGACATTTTAATTTTTACTCTCCTAAATATAAGTTTGATGGCTTCAACTACAAAATAGTCACGTTTGAATTCCAGGGAGTGAAATACAGTGACGTGCGATAGAAGAATGCTGTGTAAAGAGGCGTGACACTGCACTTTGGCACACTTAAGACCAAATAACATGTCTTGCACTTCCTCGAACACATAAGTTTTATATATCAACCCCTGCAGAAAGATGTGCGCTACAAAATGAACATATTTTTGCCCCGGTTCGGAAATATCGTAGATCCGCGGCTGGTCCTCCTCTACAGTTTTTACTCTCTGTGGCTCCCCCTAGCACAGTGGAATCTATTCCCCGATGTCTTAACAAATGTCTACCATCCTGTCCCTCCTTCTTGTCAGTGTTTCCCATATATTCCTTTCCTCGATGATTCGGCGGAAAACCTCCTCATTCCTTACCTTATCAGTCCACCTAATTTTCAACGTTATTCTGTAGCACCACATCTCAAATGCTTTTATTCTCTTCTGTTCTGGTTTTCCCACAGTTAATGTCTCACTGCCATACAATGCTGTACATTCTCAGAAATTTCATCCTCAAACGAAGACCTGTGTTTCATACCAGTAGACTTCTGTTGACCAGGAATGCTCTTTTTGCCAGTGCTACTCTGCGTTTTATGTTCTCCTTGCTCCGTCCATCATGGGTTATTTTTCTGCCTAGGTAGCAGAATTCCTTAACTTCATCTATTTCATGGTCACAAATTATGATGTTAAGTTCCTCACCGCTCTCATTTCTGCTACTTCTAATTACTTTCGTCTCTCTTCGATTTACTCTCAATCCAAATGCTGAACTCATTAGACTGTTCATTCCATTCAACACATCTTGTATTTCTTCTTCACTTTCACTGAGAAAGGTAATGTCATCAGCGATCTTAACACCAGTTTCAATTTCAGTCACGCTCTTGAATCTTTCTTTTACACTGAAGAGCCGAAGAAACTGGTATACCTGCCTTATACCGTGTAGGGTCCCCGCGAGCACGTAGAAGTGCCGCAACACGACGTGGCATGGACTCCACTAAATGTCTGAAGTAGTGCTGTAGGGAATTGATAGTATGAATCCTGCACGGCTGTCCATAAATCCGTACGAATACGAGGAGGTGGAGATCTCTTCTGAACAGCACGTTGAAAAGTATCCCAGATATGTTCAACAATGTTCTTGTCTGGAGAGTTTGTTGGCCAGCGGAAGTGTTTAAACTAAGAAGAGTGTTCCTGGAGCCACTCAGTAGCAATTCTGGACACGTGGAGTGTTGCATTGTCCTGCTGGAATTGCCTAAGTCCGTCGGAATGCACAATTGATATGAATGGATGAAGGCGATCAGACAGAATGCTTACGCACACGTTACCTATCAGAGTCGTATACAGACGTATCAGGGGTCCCATATCACTCCAACTGCACATGCCCCACACCATTACAGAGCCTCCACTAGTTTGAACAGTCCCCTGCTGACATGCAGGGACCATGGATTCATGAGGTTGACTCCATACCCGTACATGTCCATCCGCTCGACACAATTTGAAACGAGACTCGTTCGACCAGGCAACATGTTTCCAGTCATCAAAAGTCCAATGCCGGTGTTGACCGGCCCAGGCGATTCAAAAATGGTTCAAATGACTCTGACCACTATCGGACTTAACATCTATGGTCATCAGTCCCCTAGAACTTAGAACTACTTAAACCTAACTAACCTAAGGACATCGCACAACACCCAGTCGTCACGAGGCAGAGAGAATCGCTGACCCCGCCGGGAATCGAACCCGGGAACCCGGGCGTGGGAAACGAGAACGCTACCGCACGACCACGAGCTGCGGACGCCCAGGCGAGGCGTAAAGCTTGGTGTGGTGCAGTCTTCAAGGCACACGAGCGGGCCTTCGGCTCCGAAAGCCCATATCGATAAATTTTCGTTGAATGGCCCAGCGTTGAAATCTGCAGCAATTTGCGGAAGGGCTGCACTTCTGTCACGCTAAACGATTCTCTTCAGTCGTCGTTGGTCCCGTTCTTGAAGGATCTTTTTCCGGCCGCAGCGATTTTGGTGTTTTACTGGATTCCTGATACTCACGGTACGCTCGTGAAATCGTCGTACGGGAAAATCCCCACTTCATCGCTACCTCGGAGATGCTTTGTCCCATCGCTCGTGCGCCGACTATAACACCAGGTTTAAACTCACTTAAATCTTGATAACTAGCCATTGCAGCAGCAGTAACCGATGCAACAGCTGCGCCAGACACTTGTCTTATATAGGCGTTGCTGAGCACAGCGCCGTATTCTGCCTGTTTACATATGTCTGTATTTGAAAATGGTTCAAATGGCTCTGAGCACTATCGGACTTAACATCTATGGTCATCAGTCCCCTATAACTTAGAACTACTTAAACCTAACTAACCTAAGGACATCACACACATCCATGCCCGAGGCAGGATTCGAACCTGCGACCGTAGCAGTCGCGCGGTTCCGGACTGAGCGCCTAGAACCGCTAGACGGACGTTAATCTGCTGCGTGGAAGTTTTGCGGGGCTGGTTCGCATCCCTGTCTTTCGGGGTAGTGAGAGGCTCTTCTATTTGTACTACAGTGGCCGTCACGACATTAAGACACGTCAAGGTCAATCCCGCTCCCTACAATCCGCTGGGCGCAAAACGCTGTGGTTTGCCCGCCTCATAGCTGTCATCGCACGTGCACGTGCAGCAGGTCAACGTGCACTATTGTCGGTTCATATGTGGTTTCACGGTACATTTACGTGTATTTGTTAGTGACTGAAATGCAAGAACAAGGGCCTAAGTGAAGCGTACTCCAGTCTGTGTACCATATAAGTTCCGCGTAAGTTCATAAAGTGACAACAACACCTTGTAGTATTTCGGAATCTACTGTATTCCATATTAACAAAGCAGAAACATCTGCAGAATTACTAGATAAGAGCACATGTTTTCATCCACAAGAAAACATATAAATGAAAACGATACCAAAATTTGATGATTTTGACAAAAAGTTAGCGCACGGAACTGTATTTTGACACTACTACAGGAGAGAGTAGCCAACGGCTAGAAACATACATAGTGATCTCGGTGAAAAAATTAATTAAGGCTTGGAGACCTCCGTTCTTTGCCTTCTCCGCTCACATAATAGACTTGTACCATACTTCGACAAAACTTGTGTTTCACAAAACCACAGGAAAAATATATTTTGCTCAACTTCATCGGAAATATTGGCCTGAAAGTACCTACAGTTACTGCTGTGTAGCGTATGTTGGTGATTTGGGTGGGTGCAGTGACGAAGGGTCAGTAAAAGTTGCAAATAAAAAATAAGTTCCGGAGACGGAATATTCTCTGTCGTATTAAGGCAAGCCGTTGGAACTAAAATTCTTGCGGTGGGATACAAGTACTCGCGCCGTGCCGCGCACGCAACCTCTCGTAAATAAAATGTGTTCACAGGTAACACGATACAGTAATGATGTCTCAGATGTCAGCAAAATTAATTTCATCGTTTTCTTAACAACTTTCTAGCAGGAAGTTTCTATAAGGTCCAACAAAACGCAAATTTATCAGCGACGACATTTTTCGTTACACAGGCGGAACAGTTTCACATCTCATACATTTTTTTATCTCGGTTTACTTCTATGTTTTCACGATAAAATATGTGTCACATGCATCTACAAATTTTAAGAATGTGCATTTATTATTATTCAGTCCAAATATGTCAGCGGTTCTGTCAACAGTTTAAACCAAAAAAAATTTTTTCTTCAACATTTCTTGTAACGATAGCTTTTATTTTTATTTATTTATTTCATAGCAGCTGGCAAGACTTTTCTTTTGTAAAGTACCACCCCATATGCTAGAGTAAAAAACACAGATGTCTAATATTGCTTTTGAAATTTCTACTAACATTTGAAATTATCGCTAATTGGCAGAGCTGCAGGACGGTGAGATGACGTTGAGGTGCGTATTTTCGTGACGGCGGCTATAGCATATGAAGAACGTTCACACTAAAAGATAGTGTGTTTCAGGATTAATACAAACTGCCTGGGGAATTAGACACTTATCTGGGAACTTTTCGAGATTATTTGATGCCTACCGGAAAACAGTGTCGGTAAATGTAAAAAATTTTGAATATCACCTCGAAAAATAGGAAGCTGCGTCCATGAAACCGGAACCTTCTCTACACTGAAATATACTTGAGCGAGGTGGCGCAGTGGTTAGCACACTGAACTCGCACTTGTTGGGGGGGGGGGGGGGGGGGGGCAACGGTTCAAATCTGCATCTGGCCATCCTGATTTCTGTTTTCCGTGATTTCCCCAAATCGCTTCAGACAGATGCCGGGATGGTTCCTTTGAAAGGGGACGCCCAATTTCCTTCCCCATCGTTCCCTAATATGGGCTTGTGCTCCGTCTCTAATGACCTCATTGTAGACAGGATTTTAAACACTTAATCTCTTCCTCCTCCCATCACGCATGAGTGCTGTCTGAGAATTTCGCCTGATTTGATGCAGCCCACATAACGTAACTGTCATGCATTTCCTTCTTCATGGTGGGTCTCAGCCGCACACTGCAGGGGCAATGAGGAATCTCGTGCCGCGTTGTCAGGGGAAATGTTCGATCACCCACCTTACAGCTCAGACTTAGCGCCCTCTGATCATCATCTCTTCGATGACGAACCGCTGGCTGTGAAGACAACGCTTTGGTACAGACAACGAGCTGCAGACCACAACTGCCGGAAAGCACAGGCGCACGGATTGTTCGGCCCCTCCCGCCGGACGTTCGAGTCCTTCCGTGGGCCTGGGAGTGTGTGTTGTTCTTAGCATAAGTTACTTTAAGTAATGTGTAAGTCTAGGGACCAATGACCTCAGCAGTTTGGTCCCTTAGGAATTCACACACACGCAAAGCACAGGCGGCTGCCTTCTGTAACAACGCTACAAAAAATATCCAAGTCGGAGTGGCGATTATGCATAGAAGTAGCTGGAAAGCGTAACGAAATGTCGCAAATAAAACATCTTTTATTTTCACTGTGGCTTCATTTCGCAACAATCAGATCTTAATAAACAAATAATCCTCGTACAAAACCTGGGTGTAATTTTTCGAAATAAGAAAAAGAAAGATCAAGAAGTTATAGGTAAATCAAGATACAGACTGCGTTTCATTGGTACGATAATTGTGAAAAGACATTCAGTCTGCAAAGGAGGGATGCTTATAATCCAGTCGCCTCAATCATCCCAGAATTTTGCTCACGCGTGCGAGAGAAATTCTGCAAAACCTAGTTTAGCTGTTGCTTGAAAATAGATGCCAGTTACCCCGTGAAAATCTAATTACACAGTTTCAAGAACCAGTTTTAAACAAGGAATCTAGGAATATACATGTGGCCCTAGCCCCGTAGGAATCGCGTAGACAAGATTAGACTAAATACAGCCCCACATGGTTGTCCGAGCATAAATGAGTTGAATGGAAAGTAAAAGTGTCCTGATTGTCTTTTCTTCCTAATCCTTACCCAGGCAGAGCATGCGTTACGTTTCTCATGAACTCGGCGTCCTGAGACATCAAACCGTCTCTGTCTTTCGTTTCTACATGTACAGCTATCTCTACATCTATATACATACTCCGCAAGCCATCCACGGCGCATGGCTGAGTTTACCCTGTACCACTACTACCCATTTTTTTTTCTGTTCCACTCGCAAACAGAGCGAGGAAAACGACTACATGTATGCCTCGGTACGAGCCCTAGTTTATCTTATCCTATCTTCGTGGTCTTTACGCGAAGTGTACGTTAGTGGCAGTAGAACCCTTCTGCAGTCGCCTCAAATGCTGGTTCTCTAAAATTTCTCTTCAGTGTTCCTCTAAAATAAAGTCACCTTCCCTCCAGGCATTTTCATTTGAGTTCCCGAAGGACATCCGTAACACCTTTGTGCTGTTCAAAAGTATCGGTAACAAGTTTAGCAGCCGGCCTCTGAACTGCTTCGATGCTTTGCTTCAGTCCGGCCTGATGCGGATCCCGAACACTCGAGCAGTACTCAAGGAAGGATCCTATATGCAGTCTCCTTTACAAATGAACCACAGTTCCCTAAAACTTTCCCAATATACCAAAGTCAAGGTTCGCCTTCCCTACTGCAATCCTTACATGCTCGTTCCATTTCATATAGCTTTGCAAAGTTACGCCTAGATATTTAATCGACGTAACTGTGTCAGTTGCTGCACGGAGTGGCCGTGCGGTTAGAGGCGCCGTGTCACGGTCTGAGTGGCCCCTCCCGCCGGAGTTTCGAGTCCTCCCTCGGGCATGTGGGTGTGTGTTGTTCTTAGCATAAGTTAGTTTAAGCGTGTTTAAGTCTAGGGACCCACGGCCTCAGCAGTTTGGTCCCTTGGGAATTCACACACGCACTTTTGTGTCAAGCAGTACACAACTATCCTAAACTGCATAGCTAGCACAGAAGACAGCATCACTAGTAATTCATCTGTATTGTCGTTCTCAAGCTCTCATTACATTAATTCACTTTTTTTTAAATTTCGTGGAATATTTAAGTCAAAACTACACAATCAGGGAACAAGTTGTTAGATACGGGTTAAAGAAGAAAACCAGCATTTGCTTACAGCGTATAGCAGCAATTCATACAAGAGATCCTGTTAAGACATACTCTGATTTTAAATAAACATACAAGAAATAACACTTTTGGATGTACTGCAAGTATCTGAGTATTTTGTTCCAGCAAACGACGGTAAATCATTACGAAGGGGTCTGTGCATTGTAAAAGGAGTTTTTCCACAATGAAGCCGTTTCGGTTCAGTTCAGAAAATCTGAGGGCTAAATTTTTCTTTTTGCGGTTAAGGTTGAAGACTACTGAAAACGGAACAAGCGCAATAGAGTACGCCTTTCTATACGAGTATAAAATTAAGGAAGTGTCTAAGGAGAGAAAAACGTTTTACTGTATTGCGCCCACTCAGTGAATACTACAGTTTCTATAGAATCATTCCCTCCAATTAATTACATACCCCGTTAGTCACTGTCTGTACTATGAGGTGACGGCTGTGTTTTTAAGTTTGATAGCGAGGAGTGGTCTGCTGATCTTAATCTGTATTTCTGACAGAAAATAAGCAAAAATGTGACAGTAATACCCTTCATCACTGATTCCTATCGTTCCTCCAACACATCCACTAATGAAGGTGCCGTACTCCATAAGTGAAATGGCCGCATTGTTGCTAAAGTAGGAGGAATTTCTGCCCCGAAAACAAGTAAAACAATTTCTTTAACACAACGCAACGGAAACAGGCAGAACAAAATGGCCTTAAGGAGACAAACACAATACTTAGGCGTACCTCATATATTTCTTAATCTATCGCCTGATGGATCTGAAAATGACCTGGGGGGCTTGGATAGTTACTATCACATGAATGAATTACGTAACAGGCAATTTTCTGAAATGCTATTGTCTCTTGCCAAATGAAGACTTGACAATAATTTAGCAGACAAAATGACCAGCATGGGGGGGGGGGGGGAGGGCGGGCGGGGGGGGGGGGCTCTATGGAAAATAGGGGAAAGGATTTTATAAGCTTGTGCGTAATCCAACGTGATGCTACAGAGATAAGCGTTATTGAAGACCAAGAACAAGCGAGAAAGTTGCCATTACTCATTCACGAAGATTCGTGGGGCTGATAAACTCACAAATTCGTTAACCAATTTGCGCGAGAGACGAGCAGAGCGAGAGAAAAATGAACGTCAGTTGCAGTTATTGAAGCAAGGGAATGAACATAACTGTTCAGCCTAAAACAGGGCGGTGTAAGGATTTTAGTTTGCGACACACGTGACACATATATCAGCAATTCGGAAAGATTTTGGTACAAATACTTGTGACAACAAACAAGCTCTGACCGCGACCTAACTAGCAGTACGCCAGCAAGCAATTGCAATTCATCTCACCGTTACTGCCACATGATACAGCTGCACAGCGTGTCCTTTCCGACCCACAGCATCTCCAACGCGTCCAGATTGTAGTTTGTTCCATCTTCAACTGTGTACCGTTCGCTCCTCAACACCCCTGAGAGGACACTCTTCTTGCCACATATCTCGTCCAATTCCGGTCGCAGCACAACTCCCCAAAATGGTCGCCTCAAAAGCGTGCCGTATGAATCCCTCGTTCGGCCGTTTAAACTGACAGATTTTCTAGAAAGAAATCTAAGCTTCTACCGCGAACTCCCAGCAACCAAATGGAAATACTCGTCCACGAGTTCGGCGGGTAAGAGCGTTCCACCTACGCGTACGCCAAAACAGAGAGGACTGGTGTCCTCTGCCACCATTTCTCTCCTTGTTCTTCGATTCTCCTCCCCCCCCCCCCCCTTGTTACTCTTACTCTCCCGTGCGTTCCAACCGGTCAGTCCTCCGTTTCTAAGCTCCGAGAGAGCAGAAAATTCGCCTTAGCCCACAGCGAAACTAACAGAATGGATTTCATAGAAGATATAGAGTGTTCATGAGATAGACGCTGCTGATCATAAAGGGAAAGTTAGGTTTAAATCTAACACATACTCCAAGTATCAGCTGGTCGTTGTGGCCGAACGGTTCTAGGCGCTTCAGTCTGGAACCGCGCGACCGCTACGGTCACAGGTTCGAATTCTGCCTCGGGCATGGATGTGTGTGATGTTCTTAGGTTAGTTAGGTTTAAGTAGTTCTAGGGGACTGATGACCTCAGATATTAAGTCTCATAGTGGTGGTGGTGGTGGTGGTGGTTAGTGTTTAACGGCCCGTCGACAACGAGGTCATTAGAGACGGAGCGCAAGCTCGGGTTAGGGAAGGAAATCGGCCGTGCCCTTTCAAAGGAACCATCTCGGCATTCGCCTGAAACGATTTAGGGAAATCACGGAAAACCTAAATCAGGATGGCCGGAGACGGGATTGAACCGTCGTCCTCCCGAATGCGAGTCCAGTGTGCTAACCACTGCGCCACCTCGCTCGGTAAAGTCTCATAGTGCTCAGAGCCATTTGAACCATATTGAACTCCAAGTATCCCGTCCCATAGGCATTAGTCCGAGAAGGAAATGATACAGATGGCATATAAAAAGGATAAAATATCGTACCTAGTTGATAGGATACATTTTAATGAAAGATGTACTCAGATAAACGTACGTCTTTCAGTGCTAAAACCACAGATCCAAATCTTGCTCGTTTTCTGTCTGAGTCACTGTAACATACTGCAGGCCATTAAACTCGCAACATCAGGGACGATAGCGTAACGAAATATTACTTATTGTCCGTATTCAGTACAACAGGAAAAATACGTGATTAAATCTGAAGGTGATTTCGGTCTATATCAGATGCGAAATTTTGTACTCATTTCTGCCTTCTTTGGCAGAAACTATTACTCCAACCCGGAACAAATTTAGGACGTATGGTATCGTCATCCAATGACATTATAAAGCAAGATAGCGGCAGTGGTCCAACGCTTGCCGGTTGGTCACCCTTAACAAGAAAATACGTGTGTACGCTGACGGACTGCGTGTATTGTTTTTGTGACAGGTGTGGACGCGTTCGCCGCCATGTTACATTCTGAATTCCGTCAGGCCCATTCCGTGGAGTTCCACGTGCGGTCTGTCTGCATACAGACTCGAGAATTTTTCCTGGATGCTGTGCACCCCATCTCTGTCAGGTAGAAGGTCATTTGGGCGCACGAATAATGGCGAACAGAACTATGAACGTTAGAGTTACACCTGTTAGTGGATATTAATCCAGTGTATGTCCACCATTCGCCTTTATGAGGGCTTCAACTACACGGACGATACTTTCGATGAGGTGTCTAAAATCTGTGGGTGAATGACAGCACTACCTGGCTGAAAATCGAAAGAGATTCTCGTCGTATGTGAAGTATGCTGGCGGCAAGAAACTATCAATGCCTTCTCTGCGCGATAGCAATGGGGATACTATCGAAGCCGGTGCTGCCGAAGTAGAGTTACCAAAGACAGCCTTCCGAAATGCCTTCACAAAAGAAAACTAAATAAATAATCCAGAATTCGAATCAAGAACAGCTGCCAATATGAGTAACGTGGAAGTAAATATCTTCGGAGTAGTGAAGCAACTTAAATCACTTAATAAAAGCAAGTCTTCTGGTCCAGACTGTATACCAATTACGTTCTTTTCAGAGTACGCTGATGCAATAGCTCCATACTTAACAATCATATACAACCGTTCGCTCGACGAAAGATCCGTACCCAAAGACTGGAAAGTTGCACAGGTCACACCAATATTCAAGAAAGGTACTAGGAACAATCCACTAAATTACAGGCCCATATCATTACGTCGATGTGCAGCAGGATTCTGGAACATATATTGTGTTCGAACATTTTGAATTACCTCGAAGAAAACAGTCTATCGACACACAGTCAACATGGATTTAGAAAACATTGGTCTTGTGAAACACAACTAGCTCTTTACTCGCATGAAGTGTGGAGTGCTATTGACAATGGATTTCAGATTGATTCCATATTTCTGGATTTCCGAAAGGCTTCTGACACTGTATCGCACAAGTGGCTTGTAGCGAAATTGCGTGCTTATGGAATATCGTCTCGGTTATGTGACTGGATTCGTGATTTCCTGTCAGAGAGGTCACAGTTCGAAGCAGTTGACGGAAAGTCATCGAGTGAAACAGACGCGATTTCTGGCGCTCCCCGAGGTAATGTTATAGGCCCCTTGCTGTTTCTCATCGATATAAACGATTTGGGAGACAATCTGAGCAGCTGTCTTAGACGCTATCGTTTATCGACTAATAACGTCATCAGAAGATCAAAACAAATTACAAAACGAGTTAGAAAAGATATCTGTAGGGTGCGAAAATTGGCAGTTGATCCTAAATGAGTGTGAGGTCATCCACATGAGTGTTAAAAGGAATCCGTTAAACTTCGGTTACACGACAAATCAGTCAAATATAAAGGTCGTAAATTCAGCTAAATACCTAGGTATTACAATTACGAAGAACTTAAATTGGAAGAAAAACATAGAAAATGTTGTGGGGAAGGCTGACCAAAGACTGCCTTTTATTGGCAGGACACTTAGAAAATGTAACAGACCTACTAAGAAGACTGCCTGCACCTCTTTTAGAATACTGTTGCTCGGTCTGGGGTCGTTAACAGATAGGAGTGACGACGTACATCGAAAACGTGCAAAGAAGGGCAGCACGTTTTGTATTATCGCGAAACAGGGGAGAGAGTGTCACGGACACAGGGTTTGGGGTGGACATTATTAAAACAAAGGCGTTTTTCGTTGCGATGGAATCTTCTCACGAAATTCCAATCACCAACTTTCTCCTCCGAATGCGGAAATATGTTGTTGACACCGACCTACACAGGGAGAAACGATCACAGTGATAAAATAAGGGAAATCAGAGTTCGTGCAGAAAGATATAGGTGTTCGTTCCTTCCGAGCACTATACGAGATTGGAATAACAGAGAATTGTGAAGGTGGTTCTATTGACCCTCTGCCAGGCACTTAAATGTGATTTCAAGAGCATCCACGTAGACGCAGATGTAGATGTACGATGGATGGCAGGTAACTTTCTCCAGGCATCCACCAAACACAAACCCTTCCACCGTATTACCACAGGGTATAGCGCTATTCATCATTCCAGATCACTCGTGTCCAGTAATCAGCAGTCTTGTGACATATCTTTTTACACCTCCTCAAGCGTCGCTTAGCGGTGACTACAGTAATGTGTGGGATATTAGGAGCGGCTCGACCGTTGTACCCTGTTCGTTTTAAGTCCCTGCGCACAGTCATTGCGCAGTTTCGGACTCACGGGTGATTCCTCCCGCTGATTTCATGTGATTTTTACAACAATCCTCGGAAATACTCGTCGGACTCTAATCGTCAGTGCTTGAGGTCTACATGGCCTTGGTTTTGCTGTGCAGTTCCTTCGCGTTTCCACTTCACAGCCACATCCGAACAGTCGACTCTGGCAGCTTCTGAATGGTTGAAATGCCCCTGAAGGCTTTGTCGGGTGACGCCCAATGATTAGACCACGTTCGGCGGCACTGAGCTCTCCCAGCCGGCCCATTCTGCTGTTCCTGCTTCTCAACTGACAACACAATTCTCGCCGCATCCTTTTACATTGGCAAGTCGGCCTCTCACGACACCTATTGGTCTGTTCCGTTTTACATACGAGTGTCCGCATACTTTTCCTCAGAAAGAGTACATTACCTGTTGAAAAATGGAGGAAACTAATTTACCTTCAAAATTTCAAATGGGAACATCGGGAAAAATTTGTACCATTGAAAAGAGCTCTCAAAGCTGAATATTTTTGTCTAAAAACTTTCTCTGTTTTTTGCACTGTTTCCGTGATAGAATCAAGATTACTTTCTCGAGCTAACGACTTGAACAATGCGTAAGAAAGTGTAGAATAATTAATGTGCATTTTAATGTTGTAATGAGGAAACTTTTTTACATGCACCTTTAACTTTAAATAAGTTGAACTACAGTGTCAAGGTTTATAACAAATTACTGGAGAACATCTTTTTTTTCACGTTACGGTTACAGGTGTTAAAACTGATTGTTCCCGCCTTGTTCTAAGAACTTTTGGTATCCAGAAGTATCCATGTATCTTCGAGTGAATTTTGTGTTTAATATCCTAGTACGATACTGTTGACATGTAATGCCTTTTCTGTGTCTCCAAACGAAAGTATTGAGAACAGTCAAATTTGACTGTAGTGGTGGTCGAACAACATTAAAAACTGCATTGCCAGTCGAACTTCTTATAGAAATTCTGTCAGTACATGATGGAGAATTTAAGAGTGGGCTCTACTGCTCACTATGTAATTGTTGATAAAAAATCAAGGTCACACATCTTTATGAGAGATGAGCCTGCACCAGCTATTTCCACGAGGGTAGTCATACAGTTTTAATCATTAACTTAAAAAAAAGTCTATATGTGTTCGTCAAACTTGGTGACCGTGTTATTTCTTCAAATGTTCAAATGTGTGTGAATTCCTGAAGGACCAAACTGCTGAGGTCAACGGTCGTTAGACTCACACACTACTTAAATTAACTTATGCTAAGAACAAAAAAAACAACACACACACACACACACACACACACACACACACACACACACACACACACACACACACACACTCTCTCTCTCTCACACACACACACACACACACACAAGCCCGAGGGAGGACTCGAACCTCCTGCGGGAGGGGCTGCCCAATCCGTGACATGACGCCTCAAACCGCGGGGCCACTCCGCGCGCCACTGTTATTTCTTCTTTATACGTACACCCATCTGATCGATACATTTTTCCCAACGAAGGCTAACATGGCCAGTTCAGAAAACTTTGCACTTCGTACTCGTCGTCATCCTAAACATCCCGCCACGCTACGGTTTCTTCATCTGAAGAAATGGGAAAAAATCACTCTGTAACATTCTTGGTGGAACCGGAGGGAGGGGGGAGGTAACATTTAATAGCTACAAGAAGCAGCATGTGCGACTCTGCAGCTTTGTCGTGGGGTAAGCACACCCCCTTGGACAGTCTCCCGTAACCTCGTCTTGAGATTCGATAGTATGTCCTGTGCCCTCTTACAGGCATAATCTAGGAGGCGCGTTCAATAAGTGAAGCAATACATTTTTTTCTGCAAACAAGTTGTTTATATTCAAGATTTCAATACACTATATTATTCCCCCACTCTTTTGGCTACAAAACCCTATTTTTCACCATAATCTCCAGTTAACCAGAAGCTCTACGCCATCTTTACTAGTGGGGCCTGTGTGCCCGCTTGGAACCGCTCTACTGGCCGACGTCGGAGCCAAAGTGTAGATGCTTCAATAACCCCCCCCCCCAATCATCCACGTACTGCTTCCTGCGAAGTGCTTCCTTCATTGGGCCAAACAGATGGAGGTCGGAAGGTGCTATAGGATCGAGGAGGAAGCTTCGTCTACATATTTGAGTGCCCCTATTGGTGGACAAGTGTGTCAGCACTACCAACATAGACGTCCAGTTGAGCAGCGGGGTGTTTGATTGTGATCCGTAGATCACCTCGAATGAGAGTGTCCGCACGTTCCGACACTACAGTGGGCACAGCCGTGTGCGGCCGACCTGCAAGCAGGAGATCGGACAGATTTGGGCGACCTTGTTGCTATGATGACAGACGCCTCGTACAATGACTCATTGTACTTTTTTTCAGTGACAGCTCTCCGTAGACATTCTGCAAGTGCCTATGAATGTCTACGATTCTCTCACGTTCCACCAAAAGAAATTCAATCACAGTTGTCTACTTGGAACTTGCCTCCGTTCCAGACACCATTTTGAAGATTACGTGTAGGGCCGCAACCTACCGGAACTCCATGAAACTACAGGGACTGAAGCGAGAATATTCGACGATGTCGCACAATAAATTCCTCATCTTTGCAACCGAAACTGGTCGAGAAAAAAAAGTGTTGCATCTGTTGCCGAACGTCCCCCGTATTAAAATCAAACGAAGGCAGTTACAAAAAACGCTCTGCATTACCTCACCCTATGCTGGTTGGATTTTCGTCTTTTTCTGCAATGATGACTCCAAATGTTTCCACTCCTTGCTTTGCTCCTATGCGTAGCGGTCACAGTAATGCAGCATCCGTACATGATTTGGCGCCTAAGTAAGTCATCTGGATTGGGTTGATACAGCTGAAGTATTTCTGCTGCTGCCTCGTTAAGCGGGCTTTTGAAACTGGCGTGAACAGTTGCGAAATCCAGCGGTTGGCGACCTTTTCGTGATCAAACTGTTGTAAACCGATGATTGACCAGTTTTTTACGTTTTCCTCTGAAACCACAACTGTGATACGTCGGTCTTCGAGAACCAGGGCCTGAAATTCTCATGCGATTCCCGCTTCTTCACAGAGAGATGGTCTGCCAGTTCGTTCTTGGTCATACAGACTTGTGTTTGGGTGTAGTAGAAGCGCCTGCAGCATCGAACCAGTCACACGATGATGCACATAATCTGTTGTAGCGTTGTTCGCAGAAAACGGAATATTGCACGATAGATCATTTTATCAGCATGCTATGCCATTTTGCTTTTTCTTCTCTAGCGGAGTGCTACGATATTGTGGTGTGGGCACCTCAGTCTGTATCAAGGCTGCCAAAAAAGAAAAAATTAATAACGTAAATTTATTTCTTGAGGTGATAATTAAAAGATGCCACCAGCACTCAATTATTCTGAGGGGGGGGGGGGGGAGGAGGGCATGACTAAGGGAGTTTAAACGAAAGATCCTCTTGAAAAAAGTAGGACCTAAAACCAATTTTTGAAGCATTCTGGGTGCCTCAGATCGTGTGTTTCAGTGGCACATAAAACTCATTAAGCGTGCTAGTTTAAGCCTGTATTGAAAAGTGCTTTTGAATTGCCAAATACAAAAGTAACAAAAGAAGACCTTTAAATTTTTAAATACTCTATTAATTTGATTATAAAAACCAGTTTCAAAAAGTGAAAATAATCCACCAGAAAAACCAACGAACTTTGTAGTATTAAAGTATAGACACATGCTTTTAAAACATGGACAATGCCGGAAATCTACTACTTAACAAGAATGTCCTCCAAAAAGTCACAGTGTAAAGTTTTCTTTTACTGAGCAACATGTGCGAAGCTGCGACCGGTACATTGCTAGTTTATTATAAACCTTTTTGTGGGGAAGAATCAAGGAAAAATAATATGCATGGAACATAATAGGCTCTATGCTATATTTAGATCAGTTTGAAAACAATTCATAAATTCCTGTAAACGAAGTGTTCTGATACTCTGTAGTACTAAAAGTGAGTCAACTGGAATAAATTTCGTGATAATGAGACATTGCAGAGAACTCTCACTTCTGATACAGTGATATGCTGCATAATGTTCTTAGGGAAGTTGATCTTAATTACTTTGTTGCTATACCTGGATATGATCTGCCCTCAACAATCATGATGCCCCCCCCCCCCCCCCCCCCATGAACCATGGACCTTGCCGTTGGTGGGGAGGCTTGTGGGCCTCAGCGACACAGATAGCCGCACAGTAGGTGCAACCACAACGAAGGGGCATCTGTTGAGTGGCCAGACAAACATGTGGTTCCTGAAGAGGGGCAGCAGCCTTTTCAGTAGTTACAGGGGTAACAGTCTGGACGATTGACTGATCTGGCCTTGTAACACTAACCAAAACGGCCTTGCTGTGCTGGTACTGCGAACGGATGAAAGCAAGGGGAAACTACAGCCGTAATTTTTCCCGAGGGCATGCAGCTTTACTGTATAGTTAAATGATGATGGCGTCCTCTTGGGTAAAATATTCCGGAGGTAAAATAGTCCCCCAATCGGATCTTCGGGCGGGGACTACTCAGGAGGACGTCGTTATCAGGAGAAACAAAACTGGCGTTCTACGGATCGGAGCGTGGAATTTCAGCTCCCTTAATCGAGCAGGTAAGTTAGAAAATTTAAAAAGGGAAATGGATAGGTTAAAGTTAGATATAGTAGGAATTAGTGAAGTCCGGTGGCAGGAGGAACAAGACATTTGTTCAGGCGAATACAGCGTTATAAATACAAAATCAAATAGGGGTAATGCAGGAGTCGGTTTAATAATGAATAAAAAAATAGGAGTGCCGGTAAACTACTACAAACAGCATAGTGAACGCCTTATTGTGGCCCAGATAGACACGAAGCCCACGCCTACTGCAGTAGTACAAGTTTATATGCCAACTAGCTCTGCAGATGAAATTGAAGAAATGTATGATGAAATAAAAGAAATTATTCAGGTAGTGAAGGGAGACGAAAATTTAATAGTCATGGGTGACTGGAATTCGGTAGTAGGAAAAGCGAGAGAAGGAAACGTAGTAGGTGAACATGGATTGGGGCTAAGAAATGAAAGAGGAAGTCGCCTGGTAGAATTTTGCACAGAGCACAACTTAATCACAGCTAACACTTGGTTCACGAATCATAAAAGAAGGTTGTATACGTGGTAGAAGCCTGGAGATACTGACAGGTTTCAGATAGATTATATAATGGTACGACAGAGATTTAGGAACCAGGTTTTAAATTGTAAGACATTTACAGGGGCAGATGTGGACTCTGGCCACAATCTATTGGTTATGAACTGTAGATTAAAACTGAAGAAACTGCAAAAAGGTGGGAGTTTAAGGAGATGGGACCTGGATAAACTGACTAAACCAGAGGTTATACAGAGTTTCAGGGAGAGCATAAGGGAACAATTGACAGGAATGGGGGAAAGAAATACAGTAGAAGAAGAATGGGTAGCTTTGAGAGATGAAGTAGTGAAGGCAGCAGACGATCAAGTAGGTAAAAAGGCGAGGGCTAATAGAAATCCTTGGGTAACAGAAGAAATATTTAATTTAATTGATGAGAGGAGAAAATATAAAAATGCAGTAAATGAAGCAGGCAGAAAGGAATACAAAGTCTCAAAAATGAGATTGACAGGAAGTGCAAAATGGCTAAGCAGGGATGGCTAGAGGACAAATGAAAGGATGTAGAGGCTTATCTCACTAGGGGTAAGATGGATACTGCCTACAGGAAAATTAAAGAGACCGTTGGAGAAAAGAGAACCACTTGTATGAATATCAAGAGCTCAGATTGAAACCCAGTTCTAAGCAAAGAAGGAAAAGCAGAAAGGTGGAAGGAGTATGTAGAGGGTCTATACAAGGTCGATGTACTTGAGGACATTATTATGGAATTGGAAGAGGATGTAGATGAAGATGAAATGGGAGATATGATACTGCGTGAAGAGTTTGACAGAGCACTGAAAGACCTGAGTCGAAACAAGGCCCCGGGAGTAGATAACATTCCATCAGAACTACTGACGGCCTTGGGAGAGCCAGTCCTGACAAAACTCTACCGTCTGGTGAGCAAGATGTATGAGACAGACGAAATACCCTCAGACTTCAAGAAGAATATAATAATTCCAATCCCAAAGAAAGCAGGTGCTGATAGATGTGAAAATTACCGAACAATCAGTTTAATAAGTCACGGATGCAAAATACTAACGCGAATGCTTTACAGACGAATGGAAAAACTGGTATAAGCCGACCTCGGGGAATATCAGAAGTATTGGAATACGTAGAAGTATTGGAATACGTGAGGCAATACTGACCCTACGAGTTATCTTAGAAGCTAGATTAACGAAAGACAAACCTACGTTCCTAGCATTTGTAGACTTAGAGAAAGCTTTTGACGATGTTGACTGGAATATTCTCTTTCAAATTCTGAAGGTAGCAGTGGTAAAATACAGGGAGCGAAAGGCTATTTACAATTTGTACAGAAAGCAGATGGCAGTTATAAGAGTCGAGGGACATGAAAGGGAAGCAGTGGTTGGGAAGGGAGTGAGACAGGGTTGTAGCCTATCCCCGATGTTATTCAATCTGTATACTGAGCAACCAGTAAAGGAAACAAAAGAAAAGTTAGGAATAGATATTAAAATCCATGGAGAAGAAATAAAAACTTTGAGGTTCGCCGATGACATTGTAATTATGTCAGAGATAGCAAAGGACTTGGAAGAGCAGTTGAACGGAATGGACAGTGTCTTGAAAGGAGGGTATAAGATGAACATCAACGAAAACAAAACGAGGAATGTAGTCGAACTAAGTCGGGTGATGCTGAGGGAATTAGATTAGGAAATGAGACACTTAAAGTAGTAAAGGAGTTTTGCTATTTGTGGAGCAAAATAACTGATGATGGTCGAAGTAGAGAGGATATAAAATGTAGACTGGCTGTGGAAAGGAAAACGTTTCTGAAGAAGAGAAATTTGTTAACATCGAGTACAGATTTAAGTGTCAGGAAGTCGTAACTGAAAGTATTTGTATGGAGTGTAGCCATGGATGGAAGTGAAACATGGACGATAACTAGTTTGGACAAGAAGAGAATAGAAGCTTTCGAAATGTGGTGCTACAGAAGAATGCCGAAGATCAGATGGGTAGATCACATAACTAATGAGGAGGTATTGAATAGGATTGGGGAGAAGAGAAGTTTGTGGCACAACTTGACTAGAAGAAGGGATCGGTTGGTAGGACACGTTCTGAGGCATCAAGGTATCATCAATTTGGTATTGGAGGGCAGCGTGGAGGGTAAAAATCGTAGAGGGAGACCAACAGATGTATACACTAAACAGATACAGAAGTATGTATGTTGCAGTAGGTATTGGGAGATGGCTCAAATGGTTCAAATGGCTCTGAGCACTATGGGACTTATCATCTGTGGTCATCAGTCCCCTAGAACTTAGAACTACTTAAACCTAACTAACCTAAGGACATCACACAGCCGGCCGCGGTGGTCTAGCGGTTCTAGGCGCGCAGTCTGGAACCGCGGGACTGCTACGGTCGCAGGTTCGAATCCTGCCTCGGGCACGGATGTGTGTGATGTCCTTAGGTTAGTTAGATTTAAGTAGTTCTAGGTTCTAGGGGACTGATGACCACAGTAGTTAAGTCCCATAGTGCTCAGAGCCATTTGAACCATTTTGACATCACACACATCCATGCCCGAGGCAGGATTCGAACCTGCGACCGTAGTAGCCGCGGGGTTCCGGACTGAGCGCCTGAACCGCTAGACCACCGCGGCCTACTGGGAGATGAAGAAGCTTGCACAGCATAGAGTAGCATGGAGCTGCATCAAACCAGTCTCACGACTGAAGACCACAGGAACAACAACACATCATGATGAAATTGTTGGCAGTAGTTAACGCTCTTGCTGGTGTTCTCTAGAGAAGGAATAGCGGTAAGCTTTATCTGCATTCAAAGGAAGAGGGTGCCGATCTAAACGACTGCAGTAAAAGCGCACGGCGGCTCAGGGCCGAGGGGACCGTTTTATCGGCGCAACCTGGGTGAAAACATTTGCGAACTGTCCCTTGGTCTCCTTGTGCAGACACGTTGGATGGCGCCAGTCGGTCAGCAGTAGCGTCCAGGTAGGCTGACTAGCGCCAAAGAGTCGCCGTTGCTATGGGCAGAGCATTGATGACCTGCAATAAAGCAGAGGATGGGCCCTTGTCAGGCAGGAAGCCGATGAGACGACTGTGTGTTTCTGAGAATTTCCGTCGGACAGGTCAGTGGCGCTCAGACGTCCAGACTCTGCTACAAAACATATTTGTGAAGGCATGAGGCTTTTGGCGAGTTTATGACCGTTCTTTGGAAAGTTCGAAATGGACGCAACAGGGAAGATAAAGATATTTTTATGGAGGGCTGTAGTTCCATGCAGGTCACGCTTTTAGCAAAAGACATGGCTTAGATGTGTGGGAAAAAGGCCGAGAAGCTGAATCTTTTTTTCCTTTTCTCCCAATTAATTTTTATAGTCGCTGATTGGTCAAATCTGTGTACGCAGAGCAAGCGGCGGCCTACCAGCTTCAGGTGCCACACTCCAGCTTATGATTGGCTAGGGCTAAAGTGGGAATAGTCTAAGATGTAAATGTACTAAGCTACCGAGCTGGCAAGGAAAGCTGAGAGAAAGGGAAGAGGACACTCTTGTACTGGCGCTTCACTAGCAAATAACTGCAGGTCTTTACCTAAACGGTGATACTCGTGTCCTTTGCTTAGTGAGCCACCTAGAGCCTGTTCCAGTCACCATCTGAATCATCAGACGTACTGCTTCTAGCATCACGTACACAATGAGTGATGCGTGGATGTACTTGTTTGTTTTGAGTCGCCGGCTAAACATTTGACATATTCCGTCATGCATGGTAGTGGCACAGAGTCAAATTGGTTTGGCAGACCAGCAAACGGGTCCACCTGCTCACTGGAGTCCACTGGGCTTTCAAAGGCCCGTAGGGAAGTACCTGCGTTCCGAATTAGGCGAACGCGAGACCGCGTACTTGAATCTTTCGGGCACTCGCCATTAATAACACATTGCGGCCGTGCATGACTCCAGTCGCCGAACGGATCGTGGTGTGCCGACCTGACCAGCAGGAGGTTCAAAATGGTTCTGAGCACTATGGGACTCAACGTCTGAGGTCATCAGTCCCCTAGAACTTAGAACTACTTAAACCTAACTAACCTAAGGACAACACACACATCCATGCCCGAGGCAGGATTCGCTGCGACCGCAGCAGTCACTCGGTTCCGGACTGAAGCGCCTAGAACCGCTCGGCCACCGCAGCCGCCGACCAGCACGAGGGTAAAGTATTCATTGCTACGGCGTAGGGCTCCAATATATGCTTCTCAGCACCCTGTTCTTTGGAACCATATTTTTCAAAATGGTTCAAATGGCTCTGAGCGCTATGGGACTTAACATCTGAGGTCATCAGTTCCCTAGAACTTAGAACTGCTTAAACCTAACTAACCTAAGGACAACACACACATCCATGCCAGAGGCAGGATTCTAACCTGCGACTGCAGCGCCTAGAACCGCTCGACCACTGCGGCCGGCTCCATATCTTTCTTTATGGAACAGTAGAGTACAGACGCTTGATAGTAGCGAAGTTTTTGGGCCATGCCACGGATTCACATGTATGAAATCAGGTAAAGCGATTAGTTCTGGTT